>NC_084743.1:228695-306333 GCF_033978785.1 Entelurus aequoreus
CTGTTTTGGCCTCATCAGGCATGTAAAGCTTCCACACTTGAGGTCTCCAGCAAGATGGCCACCTCATCCGCTGGAGCCTTTTTCCAAATGGAGCTGTGGAAGGGGGAGGATTTTACTAGAGCTCTGCAGGGGGCGGGGCTACAGCTCACACCTGCAGTCGTTTAGTTTGCTCGTCAGAGAGCCGAGGAAGAAGCCAGGTGTGGGAAAATCAATCCAAAATAAGACAATAATCACACCACACACTAAACTAAACAAATCACTGCAAAGTATATACAGATAGGAAAAACACTGCAAAATATGTACAGGTAAGTATCACTGCAAAAATATACAGGAAAACTCAAACAAATCCAGGTAAGTATTTCATAAACACACGTCCAGATGGTTCCTCGGCGTCTGTGACCTCTGACCCCAATTTTAGAATGTGTCTGATTATCATCAGCCCTTCACCACATCCCAGCAATGCCCAACAGAGCCCCAAGGGGGGGGCGCACAAAGGGCAGGATGCCACCCCAACGGCAGACTGGAGGCACTGGCTAGTTAGGTGTTGGGGGGTTAGGGTTAGGGTTAGGGGGAGGGAAAAGGGAATATGCGCTGTCCGTCTACAGCCTGCCAGAGTGACCCCACACCCAGAGCACACCCCCCCAGGGGACCCCAATCGGACAACGCCGAGAGCGGTGTCAGACACATCAACCAATTTCTTCATTATTTTTATGAACATGCGACGCGTTTCGGCCTGTTTTGGCCTCATCAGGCATGTAAAGCTTCCACACTTGAGGTCTCCAGCAAGATGGCCACCTCATCCGCTGGAGCCTTTTTCCAAATGGAGCTGTGGAAGGGGGAGGATTTTACTAGAGCTCTGCAGGGGGCGGGGCTACAGCTCACACCTGCAGTCGTTTAGTTTGCTCGTCAGAGAGCCGAGGAAGAAGCCAGGTGTGGGAAAATCAATCCAAAATAAGACAATAATCACACCACACACTAAACTAAACAAATCACTGCAAAGTATATACAGATAGGAAAAACACTGCAAAATATGTACAGGTAAGTATCACTGCAAAAATATACAGGAAAACTCAAACAAATCCAGGTAAGTATTTCATAAACACACGTCCAGATGGTTCCTCGGCGTCTGTGACCTCTGACCCCAATTTTAGAATGTGTCTGATTATCATCAGCCCTTCACCACATCCCAGCAATGCCCAACAGAGCCCCAAGGGGGGGGCGCACAAAGGGCAGGATGCCACCCCAACGGCAGACTGGAGGCACTGGCTAGTTAGGTGTTGGGGGGTTAGGGTTAGGGTTAGGGGGAGGGAAAAGGGAATATGCGCTGTCCGTCTACAGCCTGCCAGAGTGACCCCACACCCAGAGCACACCCCCCCAGGGGACCCCAATCGGACAACGCCTGAGAGCGGTGTCAGACACATCAACCAATTTCTTCATTATTTTTATGAACATGCGACGCGTTTCGGCCTGTTTTGGCCTCATCAGGCATGTAAAGCTTCCACACTTGAGGTCTCCAGCAAGATGGCCACCTCATCCGCTGGAGCCTTTTTCCAAATGGAGCTGTGGAAGGGGGAGGATTTTACTAGAGCTCTGCAGGGGGCGGGGCTACAGCTCACACCTGCAGTCGTTTAGTTTGCTCGTCAGAGAGCCGAGGAAGAAGCCAGGTGTGGGAAAATCAATCCAAAATAAGACAATAATCACACCACACACTAAACTAAACAAATCACTGCAAAGTATATACAGATAGGAAAAACACTGCAAAATATGTACAGGTAAGTATCACTGCAAAAATATACAGGAAAACTCAAACAAATCCAGGTAAGTATTTCATAAACACACGTCCAGATGGTTCCTCGGCGTCTGTGACCTCTGACCCCAATTTTAGAATGTGTCTGATTATCATCAGCCCTTCACCACATCCCAGCAATGCCCAACAGAGCCCCAAGGGGGGGGCGCACAAAGGGCAGGATGCCACCCCAACGGCAGACTGGAGGCACTGGCTAGTTAGGTGTTGGGGGGTTAGGGTTAGGGTTAGGGGGAGGGAAAAGGGAATATGCGCTGTCCGTCTACAGCCTGCCAGAGTGACCCCACACCCAGAGCACACCCCCCCAGGGGACCCCAATCGGACAACGCCGAGAGCGGTGTCAGACACATCAACCAATTTCTTCATTATTTTTATGAACATGCGACGCGTTTCGGCCTGTTTTGGCCTCATCAGGCATGTAAAGCTTCCACACTTGAGGTCTCCAGCAAGATGGCCACCTCATCCGCTGGAGCCTTTTTCCAAATGGAGCTGTGGAAGGGGGAGGATTTTACTAGAGCTCTGCAGGGGGCGGGGCTACAGCTCACACCTGCAGTCGTTTAGTTTGCTCGTCAGAGAGCCGAGGAAGAAGCCAGGTGTGGGAAAATCAATCCAAAATAAGACAATAATCACACCACACACTAAACTAAACAAATCACTGCAAAGTATATACAGATAGGAAAAACACTGCAAAATATGTACAGGTAAGTATCACTGCAAAAATATACAGGAAAACTCAAACAAATCCAGGTAAGTATTTCATAAACACACGTCCAGATGGTTCCTCGGCGTCTGTGACCTCTGACCCCAATTTTAGAATGTGTCTGATTATCATCAGCCCTTCACCACATCCCAGCAATGCCCAACAGAGCCCCAAGGGGGGGGCGCACAAAGGGCAGGATGCCACCCCAACGGCAGACTGGAGGCACTGGCTAGTTAGGTGTTGGGGGGTTAGGGTTAGGGTTAGGGGGAGGGAAAAGGGAATATGCGCTGTCCGTCTACAGCCTGCCAGAGTGACCCCACACCCAGAGCACACCCCCCCAGGGGACCCCAATCGGACAACGCCGAGAGCGGTGTCAGACACATCAACCAATTTCTTCATTATTTTTATGAACATGCGACGCGTTTCGGCCTGTTTTGGCCTCATCAGGCATGTAAAGCTTCCACACTTGAGGTCTCCAGCAAGATGGCCACCTCATCCGCTGGAGCCTTTTTCCAAATGGAGCTGTGGAAGGGGGAGGATTTTACTAGAGCTCTGCAGGGGGCGGGGCTACAGCTCACACCTGCAGTCGTTTAGTTTGCTCGTCAGAGAGCCGAGGAAGAAGCCAGGTGTGGGAAAATCAATCCAAAATAAGACAATAATCACACCACACACTAAACTAAACAAATCACTGCAAAGTATATACAGATAGGAAAAACACTGCAAAATATGTACAGGTAAGTATCACTGCAAAAATATACAGGAAAACTCAAACAAATCCAGGTAAGTATTTCATAAACACACGTCCAGATGGTTCCTCGGCGTCTGTGACCTCTGACCCCAATTTTAGAATGTGTCTGATTATCATCAGCCCTTCACCACATCCCAGCAATGCCCAACAGAGCCCCAAGGGGGGGGCGCACAAAGGGCAGGATGCCACCCCAACGGCAGACTGGAGGCACTGGCTAGTTAGGTGTTGGGGGGTTAGGGTTAGGGTTAGGGGGAGGGAAAAGGGAATATGCGCTGTCCGTCTACAGCCTGCCAGAGTGACCCCACACCCAGAGCACACCCCCCCAGGGGACCCCAATCGGACAACGCCGAGAGCGGTGTCAGACACATCAACCAATTTCTTCATTATTTTTATGAACATGCGACGCGTTTCGGCCTGTTTTGGCCTCATCAGGCATGTAAAGCTTCCACACTTGAGGTCTCCAGCAAGATGGCCACCTCATCCGCTGGAGCCTTTTTCCAAATGGAGCTGTGGAAGGGGGAGGATTTTACTAGAGCTCTGCAGGGGGCGGGGCTACAGCTCACACCTGCAGTCGTTTAGTTTGCTCGTCAGAGAGCCGAGGAAGAAGCCAGGTGTGGGAAAATCAATCCAAAATAAGACAATAATCACACCACACACTAAACTAAACAAATCACTGCAAAGTATATACAGATAGGAAAAACACTGCAAAATATGTACAGGTAAGTATCACTGCAAAAATATACAGGAAAACTCAAACAAATCCAGGTAAGTATTTCATAAACACACGTCCAGATGGTTCCTCGGCGTCTGTGACCTCTGACCCCAATTTTAGAATGTGTCTGATTATCATCAGCCCTTCACCACATCCCAGCAATGCCCAACAGAGCCCCAAGGGGGGGGGCGCACAAAGGGCAGGATGCCACCCCAACGGCAGACTGGAGGCACTGGCTAGTTAGGTGTTGGGGGGTTAGGGTTAGGGTTAGGGGGAGGGAAAAGGGAATATGCGCTGTCCGTCTACAGCCTGCCAGAGTGACCCCACACCCAGAGCACACCCCCCCAGGGGACCCCAATCGGACAACGCCGAGAGCGGTGTCAGACACATCAACCAATTTCTTCATTATTTTTATGAACATGCGACGCGTTTCGGCCTGTTTTGGCCTCATCAGGCATGTAAAGCTTCCACACTTGAGGTCTCCAGCAAGATGGCCACCTCATCCGCTGGAGCCTTTTTCCAAATGGAGCTGTGGAAGGGGGAGGATTTTACTAGAGCTCTGCAGGGGGCGGGGCTACAGCTCACACCTGCAGTCGTTTAGTTTGCTCGTCAGAGAGCCGAGGAAGAAGCCAGGTGTGGGAAAATCAATCCAAAATAAGACAATAATCACACCACACACTAAACTAAACAAATCACTGCAAAGTATATACAGATAGGAAAAACACTGCAAAATATGTACAGGTAAGTATCACTGCAAAAATATACAGGAAAACTCAAACAAATCCAGGTAAGTATTTCATAAACACACGTCCAGATGGTTCCTCGGCGTCTGTGACCTCTGACCCCAATTTTAGAATGTGTCTGATTATCATCAGCCCTTCACCACATCCCAGCAATGCCCAACAGAGCCCCAAGGGGGGGGCGCACAAAGGGCAGGATGCCACCCCAACGGCAGACTGGAGGCACTGGCTAGTTAGGTGTTGGGGGGTTAGGGTTAGGGTTAGGGGGAGGGAAAAGGGAATATGCGCTGTCCGTCTACAGCCTGCCAGAGTGACCCCACACCCAGAGCACACCCCCCCAGGGGACCCCAATCGGACAACGCCGAGAGCGGTGTCAGACACATCAACCAATTTCTTCATTATTTTTATGAACATGCGACGCGTTTCGGCCTGTTTTGGCCTCATCAGGCATGTAAAGCTTCCACACTTGAGGTCTCCAGCAAGATGGCCACCTCATCCGCTGGAGCCTTTTTCCAAATGGAGCTGTGGAAGGGGGAGGATTTTACTAGAGCTCTGCAGGGGGCGGGGCTACAGCTCACACCTGCAGTCGTTTAGTTTGCTCGTCAGAGAGCCGAGGAAGAAGCCAGGTGTGGGAAAATCAATCCAAAATAAGACAATAATCACACCACACACTAAACTAAACAAATCACTGCAAAGTATATACAGATAGGAAAAACACTGCAAAATATGTACAGGTAAGTATCACTGCAAAAATATACAGGAAAACTCAAACAAATCCAGGTAAGTATTTCATAAACACACGTCCAGATGGTTCCTCGGCGTCTGTGACCTCTGACCCCAATTTTAGAATGTGTCTGATTATCATCAGCCCTTCACCACATCCCAGCAATGCCCAACAGAGCCCCAAGGGGGGGGCGCACAAAGGGCAGGATGCCACCCCAACGGCAGACTGGAGGCACTGGCTAGTTAGGTGTTGGGGGGTTAGGGTTAGGGTTAGGGGGAGGGAAAAGGGAATATGCGCTGTCCGTCTACAGCCTGCCAGAGTGACCCCACACCCAGAGCACACCCCCCCAGGGGACCCCAATCGGACAACGCCGAGAGCGGTGTCAGACACATCAACCAATTTCTTCATTATTTTTATGAACATGCGACGCGTTTCGGCCTGTTTTGGCCTCATCAGGCATGTAAAGCTTCCACACTTGAGGTCTCCAGCAAGATGGCCACCTCATCCGCTGGAGCCTTTTTCCAAATGGAGCTGTGGAAGGGGGAGGATTTTACTAGAGCTCTGCAGGGGGCGGGGCTACAGCTCACACCTGCAGTCGTTTAGTTTGCTCGTCAGAGAGCCGAGGAAGAAGCCAGGTGTGGGAAAATCAATCCAAAATAAGACAATAATCACACCACACACTAAACTAAACAAATCACTGCAAAGTATATACAGATAGGAAAAACACTGCAAAATATGTACAGGTAAGTATCACTGCAAAAATATACAGGAAAACTCAAACAAATCCAGGTAAGTATTTCATAAACACACGTCCAGATGGTTCCTCGGCGTCTGTGACCTCTGACCCCAATTTTAGAATGTGTCTGATTATCATCAGCCCTTCACCACATCCCAGCAATGCCCAACAGAGCCCCAAGGGGGGGGCGCACAAAGGGCAGGATGCCACCCCAACGGCAGACTGGAGGCACTGGCTAGTTAGGTGTTGGGGGGTTAGGGTTAGGGTTAGGGGGAGGGAAAAGGGAATATGCGCTGTCCGTCTACAGCCTGCCAGAGTGACCCCACACCCAGAGCACACCCCCCCAGGGGACCCCAATCGGACAACGCCGAGAGCGGTGTCAGACACATCAACCAATTTCTTCATTATTTTTATGAACATGCGACGCGTTTCGGCCTGTTTTGGCCTCATCAGGCATGTAAAGCTTCCACACTTGAGGTCTCCAGCAAGATGGCCACCTCATCCGCTGGAGCCTTTTTCCAAATGGAGCTGTGGAAGGGGGAGGATTTTACTAGAGCTCTGCAGGGGGCGGGGCTACAGCTCACACCTGCAGTCGTTTAGTTTGCTCGTCAGAGAGCCGAGGAAGAAGCCAGGTGTGGGAAAATCAATCCAAAATAAGACAATAATCACACCACACACTAAACTAAACAAATCACTGCAAAGTATATACAGATAGGAAAAACACTGCAAAATATGTACAGGTAAGTATCACTGCAAAAATATACAGGAAAACTCAAACAAATCCAGGTAAGTATTTCATAAACACACGTCCAGATGGTTCCTCGGCGTCTGTGACCTCTGACCCCAATTTTAGAATGTGTCTGATTATCATCAGCCCTTCACCACATCCCAGCAATGCCCAACAGAGCCCCAAGGGGGGGGCGCACAAAGGGCAGGATGCCACCCCAACGGCAGACTGGAGGCACTGGCTAGTTAGGTGTTGGGGGGTTAGGGTTAGGGTTAGGGGGAGGGAAAAGGGAATATGCGCTGTCCGTCTACAGCCTGCCAGAGTGACCCCACACCCAGAGCACACCCCCCCAGGGGACCCCAATCGGACAACGCCGAGAGCGGTGTCAGACACATCAACCAATTTCTTCATTATTTTTATGAACATGCGACGCGTTTCGGCCTGTTTTGGCCTCATCAGGCATGTAAAGCTTCCACACTTGAGGTCTCCAGCAAGATGGCCACCTCATCCGCTGGAGCCTTTTTCCAAATGGAGCTGTGGAAGGGGGAGGATTTTACTAGAGCTCTGCAGGGGGCGGGGCTACAGCTCACACCTGCAGTCGTTTAGTTTGCTCGTCAGAGAGCCGAGGAAGAAGCCAGGTGTGGGAAAATCAATCCAAAATAAGACAATAATCACACCACACACTAAACTAAACAAATCACTGCAAAGTATATACAGATAGGAAAAACACTGCAAAATATGTACAGGTAAGTATCACTGCAAAAATATACAGGAAAACTCAAACAAATCCAGGTAAGTATTTCATAAACACACGTCCAGATGGTTCCTCGGCGTCTGTGACCTCTGACCCCAATTTTAGAATGTGTCTGATTATCATCAGCCCTTCACCACATCCCAGCAATGCCCAACAGAGCCCCAAGGGGGGGGCGCACAAAGGGCAGGATGCCACCCCAACGGCAGACTGGAGGCACTGGCTAGTTAGGTGTTGGGGGGTTAGGGTTAGGGTTAGGGGGAGGGAAAAGGGAATATGCGCTGTCCGTCTACAGCCTGCCAGAGTGACCCCACACCCAGAGCACACCCCCCCAGGGGACCCCAATCGGACAACGCCGAGAGCGGTGTCAGACACATCAACCAATTTCTTCATTATTTTTATGAACATGCGACGCGTTTCGGCCTGTTTTGGCCTCATCAGGCATGTAAAGCTTCCACACTTGAGGTCTCCAGCAAGATGGCCACCTCATCCGCTGGAGCCTTTTTCCAAATGGAGCTGTGGAAGGGGGAGGATTTTACTAGAGCTCTGCAGGGGGCGGGGCTACAGCTCACACCTGCAGTCGTTTAGTTTGCTCGTCAGAGAGCCGAGGAAGAAGCCAGGTGTGGGAAAATCAATCCAAAATAAGACAATAATCACACCACACACTAAACTAAACAAATCACTGCAAAGTATATACAGATAGGAAAAACACTGCAAAATATGTACAGGTAAGTATCACTGCAAAAATATACAGGAAAACTCAAACAAATCCAGGTAAGTATTTCATAAACACACGTCCAGATGGTTCCTCGGCGTCTGTGACCTCTGACCCCAATTTTAGAATGTGTCTGATTATCATCAGCCCTTCACCACATCCCAGCAATGCCCAACAGAGCCCCAAGGGGGGGGCGCACAAAGGGCAGGATGCCACCCCAACGGCAGACTGGAGGCACTGGCTAGTTAGGTGTTGGGGGGTTAGGGTTAGGGTTAGGGGGAGGGAAAAGGGAATATGCGCTGTCCGTCTACAGCCTGCCAGAGTGACCCCACACCCAGAGCACACCCCCCCAGGGGACCCCAATCGGACAACGCCGAGAGCGGTGTCAGACACATCAACCAATTTCTTCATTATTTTTATGAACATGCGACGCGTTTCGGCCTGTTTTGGCCTCATCAGGCATGTAAAGCTTCCACACTTGAGGTCTCCAGCAAGATGGCCACCTCATCCGCTGGAGCCTTTTTCCAAATGGAGCTGTGGAAGGGGGAGGATTTTACTAGAGCTCTGCAGGGGGCGGGGCTACAGCTCACACCTGCAGTCGTTTAGTTTGCTCGTCAGAGAGCCGAGGAAGAAGCCAGGTGTGGGAAAATCAATCCAAAATAAGACAATAATCACACCACACACTAAACTAAACAAATCACTGCAAAGTATATACAGATAGGAAAAACACTGCAAAATATGTACAGGTAAGTATCACTGCAAAAATATACAGGAAAACTCAAACAAATCCAGGTAAGTATTTCATAAACACACGTCCAGATGGTTCCTCGGCGTCTGTGACCTCTGACCCCAATTTTAGAATGTGTCTGATTATCATCAGCCCTTCACCACATCCCAGCAATGCCCAACAGAGCCCCAAGGGGGGGGCGCACAAAGGGCAGGATGCCACCCCAACGGCAGACTGGAGGCACTGGCTAGTTAGGTGTTGGGGGGTTAGGGTTAGGGTTAGGGGGAGGGAAAAGGGAATATGCGCTGTCCGTCTACAGCCTGCCAGAGTGACCCCACACCCAGAGCACACCCCCCCAGGGGACCCCAATCGGACAACGCCGAGAGCGGTGTCAGACACATCAACCAATTTCTTCATTATTTTTATGAACATGCGACGCGTTTCGGCCTGTTTTGGCCTCATCAGGCATGTAAAGCTTCCACACTTGAGGTCTCCAGCAAGATGGCCACCTCATCCGCTGGAGCCTTTTTCCAAATGGAGCTGTGGAAGGGGGAGGATTTTACTAGAGCTCTGCAGGGGGCGGGGCTACAGCTCACACCTGCAGTCGTTTAGTTTGCTCGTCAGAGAGCCGAGGAAGAAGCCAGGTGTGGGAAAATCAATCCAAAATAAGACAATAATCACACCACACACTAAACTAAACAAATCACTGCAAAGTATATACAGATAGGAAAAACACTGCAAAATATGTACAGGTAAGTATCACTGCAAAAATATACAGGAAAACTCAAACAAATCCAGGTAAGTATTTCATAAACACACGTCCAGATGGTTCCTCGGCGTCTGTGACCTCTGACCCCAATTTTAGAATGTGTCTGATTATCATCAGCCCTTCACCACATCCCAGCAATGCCCAACAGAGCCCCAAGGGGGGGGCGCACAAAGGGCAGGATGCCACCCCAACGGCAGACTGGAGGCACTGGCTAGTTAGGTGTTGGGGGGTTAGGGTTAGGGTTAGGGGGAGGGAAAAGGGAATATGCGCTGTCCGTCTACAGCCTGCCAGAGTGACCCCACACCCAGAGCACACCCCCCCAGGGGACCCCAATCGGACAACGCCGAGAGCGGTGTCAGACACATCAACCAATTTCTTCATTATTTTTATGAACATGCGACGCGTTTCGGCCTGTTTTGGCCTCATCAGGCATGTAAAGCTTCCACACTTGAGGTCTCCAGCAAGATGGCCACCTCATCCGCTGGAGCCTTTTTCCAAATGGAGCTGTGGAAGGGGGAGGATTTTACTAGAGCTCTGCAGGGGGCGGGGCTACAGCTCACACCTGCAGTCGTTTAGTTTGCTCGTCAGAGAGCCGAGGAAGAAGCCAGGTGTGGGAAAATCAATCCAAAATAAGACAATAATCACACCACACACTAAACTAAACAAATCACTGCAAAGTATATACAGATAGGAAAAACACTGCAAAATATGTACAGGTAAGTATCACTGCAAAAATATACAGGAAAACTCAAACAAATCCAGGTAAGTATTTCATAAACACACGTCCAGATGGTTCCTCGGCGTCTGTGACCTCTGACCCCAATTTTAGAATGTGTCTGATTATCATCAGCCCTTCACCACATCCCAGCAATGCCCAACAGAGCCCCAAGGGGGGGGCGCACAAAGGGCAGGATGCCACCCCAACGGCAGACTGGAGGCACTGGCTAGTTAGGTGTTGGGGGGTTAGGGTTAGGGTTAGGGGGAGGGAAAAGGGAATATGCGCTGTCCGTCTACAGCCTGCCAGAGTGACCCCACACCCAGAGCACACCCCCCCAGGGGACCCCAATCGGACAACGCCGAGAGCGGTGTCAGACACATCAACCAATTTCTTCATTATTTTTATGAACATGCGACGCGTTTCGGCCTGTTTTGGCCTCATCAGGCATGTAAAGCTTCCACACTTGAGGTCTCCAGCAAGATGGCCACCTCATCCGCTGGAGCCTTTTTCCAAATGGAGCTGTGGAAGGGGGAGGATTTTACTAGAGCTCTGCAGGGGGCGGGGCTACAGCTCACACCTGCAGTCGTTTAGTTTGCTCGTCAGAGAGCCGAGGAAGAAGCCAGGTGTGGGAAAATCAATCCAAAATAAGACAATAATCACACCACACACTAAACTAAACAAATCACTGCAAAGTATATACAGATAGGAAAAACACTGCAAAATATGTACAGGTAAGTATCACTGCAAAAATATACAGGAAAACTCAAACAAATCCAGGTAAGTATTTCATAAACACACGTCCAGATGGTTCCTCGGCGTCTGTGACCTCTGACCCCAATTTTAGAATGTGTCTGATTATCATCAGCCCTTCACCACATCCCAGCAATGCCCAACAGAGCCCCAAGGGGGGGGCGCACAAAGGGCAGGATGCCACCCCAACGGCAGACTGGAGGCACTGGCTAGTTAGGTGTTGGGGGGTTAGGGTTAGGGTTAGGGGGAGGGAAAAGGGAATATGCGCTGTCCGTCTACAGCCTGCCAGAGTGACCCCACACCCAGAGCACACCCCCCCAGGGGACCCCAATCGGACAACGCCGAGAGCGGTGTCAGACACATCAACCAATTTCTTCATTATTTTTATGAACATGCGACGCGTTTCGGCCTGTTTTGGCCTCATCAGGCATGTAAAGCTTCCACACTTGAGGTCTCCAGCAAGATGGCCACCTCATCCGCTGGAGCCTTTTTCCAAATGGAGCTGTGGAAGGGGGAGGATTTTACTAGAGCTCTGCAGGGGGCGGGGCTACAGCTCACACCTGCAGTCGTTTAGTTTGCTCGTCAGAGAGCCGAGGAAGAAGCCAGGTGTGGGAAAATCAATCCAAAATAAGACAATAATCACACCACACACTAAACTAAACAAATCACTGCAAAGTATATACAGATAGGAAAAACACTGCAAAATATGTACAGGTAAGTATCACTGCAAAAATATACAGGAAAACTCAAACAAATCCAGGTAAGTATTTCATAAACACACGTCCAGATGGTTCCTCGGCGTCTGTGACCTCTGACCCCAATTTTAGAATGTGTCTGATTATCATCAGCCCTTCACCACATCCCAGCAATGCCCAACAGAGCCCCAAGGGGGGGGCGCACAAAGGGCAGGATGCCACCCCAACGGCAGACTGGAGGCACTGGCTAGTTAGGTGTTGGGGGGTTAGGGTTAGGGTTAGGGGGAGGGAAAAGGGAATATGCGCTGTCCGTCTACAGCCTGCCAGAGTGACCCCACACCCAGAGCACACCCCCCCAGGGGACCCCAATCGGACAACGCCGAGAGCGGTGTCAGACACATCAACCAATTTCTTCATTATTTTTATGAACATGCGACGCGTTTCGGCCTGTTTTGGCCTCATCAGGCATGTAAAGCTTCCACACTTGAGGTCTCCAGCAAGATGGCCACCTCATCCGCTGGAGCCTTTTTCCAAATGGAGCTGTGGAAGGGGGAGGATTTTACTAGAGCTCTGCAGGGGGCGGGGCTACAGCTCACACCTGCAGTCGTTTAGTTTGCTCGTCAGAGAGCCGAGGAAGAAGCCAGGTGTGGGAAAATCAATCCAAAATAAGACAATAATCACACCACACACTAAACTAAACAAATCACTGCAAAGTATATACAGATAGGAAAAACACTGCAAAATATGTACAGGTAAGTATCACTGCAAAAATATACAGGAAAACTCAAACAAATCCAGGTAAGTATTTCATAAACACACGTCCAGATGGTTCCTCGGCGTCTGTGACCTCTGACCCCAATTTTAGAATGTGTCTGATTATCATCAGCCCTTCACCACATCCCAGCAATGCCCAACAGAGCCCCAAGGGGGGGGCGCACAAAGGGCAGGATGCCACCCCAACGGCAGACTGGAGGCACTGGCTAGTTAGGTGTTGGGGGGTTAGGGTTAGGGTTAGGGGGAGGGAAAAGGGAATATGCGCTGTCCGTCTACAGCCTGCCAGAGTGACCCCACACCCAGAGCACACCCCCCCAGGGGACCCCAATCGGACAACGCCGAGAGCGGTGTCAGACACATCAACCAATTTCTTCATTATTTTTATGAACATGCGACGCGTTTCGGCCTGTTTTGGCCTCATCAGGCATGTAAAGCTTCCACACTTGAGGTCTCCAGCAAGATGGCCACCTCATCCGCTGGAGCCTTTTTCCAAATGGAGCTGTGGAAGGGGGAGGATTTTACTAGAGCTCTGCAGGGGGCGGGGCTACAGCTCACACCTGCAGTCGTTTAGTTTGCTCGTCAGAGAGCCGAGGAAGAAGCCAGGTGTGGGAAAATCAATCCAAAATAAGACAATAATCACACCACACACTAAACTAAACAAATCACTGCAAAGTATATACAGATAGGAAAAACACTGCAAAATATGTACAGGTAAGTATCACTGCAAAAATATACAGGAAAACTCAAACAAATCCAGGTAAGTATTTCATAAACACACGTCCAGATGGTTCCTCGGCGTCTGTGACCTCTGACCCCAATTTTAGAATGTGTCTGATTATCATCAGCCCTTCACCACATCCCAGCAATGCCCAACAGAGCCCCAAGGGGGGGGCGCACAAAGGGCAGGATGCCACCCCAACGGCAGACTGGAGGCACTGGCTAGTTAGGTGTTGGGGGGTTAGGGTTAGGGTTAGGGGGAGGGAAAAGGGAATATGCGCTGTCCGTCTACAGCCTGCCAGAGTGACCCCACACCCAGAGCACACCCCCCCAGGGGACCCCAATCGGACAACGCCGAGAGCGGTGTCAGACACATCAACCAATTTCTTCATTATTTTTATGAACATGCGACGCGTTTCGGCCTGTTTTGGCCTCATCAGGCATGTAAAGCTTCCACACTTGAGGTCTCCAGCAAGATGGCCACCTCATCCGCTGGAGCCTTTTTCCAAATGGAGCTGTGGAAGGGGGAGGATTTTACTAGAGCTCTGCAGGGGGCGGGGCTACAGCTCACACCTGCAGTCGTTTAGTTTGCTCGTCAGAGAGCCGAGGAAGAAGCCAGGTGTGGGAAAATCAATCCAAAATAAGACAATAATCACACCACACACTAAACTAAACAAATCACTGCAAAGTATATACAGATAGGAAAAACACTGCAAAATATGTACAGGTAAGTATCACTGCAAAAATATACAGGAAAACTCAAACAAATCCAGGTAAGTATTTCATAAACACACGTCCAGATGGTTCCTCGGCGTCTGTGACCTCTGACCCCAATTTTAGAATGTGTCTGATTATCATCAGCCCTTCACCACATCCCAGCAATGCCCAACAGAGCCCCAAGGGGGGGGCCGCACAAAGGGCAGGATGCCACCCCAACGGCAGACTGGAGGCACTGGCTAGTTAGGTGTTGGGGGGTTAGGGTTAGGGTTAGGGGGAGGGAAAAGGGAATATGCGCTGTCCGTCTACAGCCTGCCAGAGTGACCCCACACCCAGAGCACACCCCCCCAGGGGACCCCAATCGGACAACGCCGAGAGCGGTGTCAGACACATCAACCAATTTCTTCATTATTTTTATGAACATGCGACGCGTTTCGGCCTGTTTTGGCCTCATCAGGCATGTAAAGCTTCCACACTTGAGGTCTCCAGCAAGATGGCCACCTCATCCGCTGGAGCCTTTTTCCAAATGGAGCTGTGGAAGGGGGAGGATTTTACTAGAGCTCTGCAGGGGGCGGGGCTACAGCTCACACCTGCAGTCGTTTAGTTTGCTCGTCAGAGAGCCGAGGAAGAAGCCAGGTGTGGGAAAATCAATCCAAAATAAGACAATAATCACACCACACACTAAACTAAACAAATCACTGCAAAGTATATACAGATAGGAAAAACACTGCAAAATATGTACAGGTAAGTATCACTGCAAAAATATACAGGAAAACTCAAACAAATCCAGGTAAGTATTTCATAAACACACGTCCAGATGGTTCCTCGGCGTCTGTGACCTCTGACCCCAATTTTAGAATGTGTCTGATTATCATCAGCCCTTCACCACATCCCAGCAATGCCCAACAGAGCCCCAAGGGGGGGGCGCACAAAGGGCAGGATGCCACCCCAACGGCAGACTGGAGGCACTGGCTAGTTAGGTGTTGGGGGGTTAGGGTTAGGGTTAGGGGGAGGGAAAAGGGAATATGCGCTGTCCGTCTACAGCCTGCCAGAGTGACCCCACACCCAGAGCACACCCCCCCAGGGGACCCCAATCGGACAACGCCGAGAGCGGTGTCAGACACATCAACCAATTTCTTCATTATTTTTATGAACATGCGACGCGTTTCGGCCTGTTTTGGCCTCATCAGGCATGTAAAGCTTCCACACTTGAGGTCTCCAGCAAGATGGCCACCTCATCCGCTGGAGCCTTTTTCCAAATGGAGCTGTGGAAGGGGGAGGATTTTACTAGAGCTCTGCAGGGGGCGGGGCTACAGCTCACACCTGCAGTCGTTTAGTTTGCTCGTCAGAGAGCCGAGGAAGAAGCCAGGTGTGGGAAAATCAATCCAAAATAAGACAATAATCACACCACACACTAAACTAAACAAATCACTGCAAAGTATATACAGATAGGAAAAACACTGCAAAATATGTACAGGTAAGTATCACTGCAAAAATATACAGGAAAACTCAAACAAATCCAGGTAAGTATTTCATAAACACACGTCCAGATGGTTCCTCGGCGTCTGTGACCTCTGACCCCAATTTTAGAATGTGTCTGATTATCATCAGCCCTTCACCACATCCCAGCAATGCCCAACAGAGCCCCAAGGGGGGGGCGCACAAAGGGCAGGATGCCACCCCAACGGCAGACTGGAGGCACTGGCTAGTTAGGTGTTGGGGGGTTAGGGTTAGGGTTAGGGGGAGGGAAAAGGGAATATGCGCTGTCCGTCTACAGCCTGCCAGAGTGACCCCACACCCAGAGCACACCCCCCCAGGGGACCCCAATCGGACAACGCCGAGAGCGGTGTCAGACACATCAACCAATTTCTTCATTATTTTTATGAACATGCGACGCGTTTCGGCCTGTTTTGGCCTCATCAGGCATGTAAAGCTTCCACACTTGAGGTCTCCAGCAAGATGGCCACCTCATCCGCTGGAGCCTTTTTCCAAATGGAGCTGTGGAAGGGGGAGGATTTTACTAGAGCTCTGCAGGGGGCGGGGCTACAGCTCACACCTGCAGTCGTTTAGTTTGCTCGTCAGAGAGCCGAGGAAGAAGCCAGGTGTGGGAAAATCAATCCAAAATAAGACAATAATCACACCACACACTAAACTAAACAAATCACTGCAAAGTATATACAGATAGGAAAAACACTGCAAAATATGTACAGGTAAGTATCACTGCAAAAATATACAGGAAAACTCAAACAAATCCAGGTAAGTATTTCATAAACACACGTCCAGATGGTTCCTCGGCGTCTGTGACCTCTGACCCCAATTTTAGAATGTGTCTGATTATCATCAGCCCTTCACCACATCCCAGCAATGCCCAACAGAGCCCCAAGGGGGGGGCGCACAAAGGGCAGGATGCCACCCCAACGGCAGACTGGAGGCACTGGCTAGTTAGGTGTTGGGGGGTTAGGGTTAGGGTTAGGGGGAGGGAAAAGGGAATATGCGCTGTCCGTCTACAGCCTGCCAGAGTGACCCCACACCCAGAGCACACCCCCCCAGGGGACCCCAATCGGACAACGCCGAGAGCGGTGTCAGACACATCAACCAATTTCTTCATTATTTTTATGAACATGCGACGCGTTTCGGCCTGTTTTGGCCTCATCAGGCATGTAAAGCTTCCACACTTGAGGTCTCCAGCAAGATGGCCACCTCATCCGCTGGAGCCTTTTTCCAAATGGAGCTGTGGAAGGGGGAGGATTTTACTAGAGCTCTGCAGGGGGCGGGGCTACAGCTCACACCTGCAGTCGTTTAGTTTGCTCGTCAGAGAGCCGAGGAAGAAGCCAGGTGTGGGAAAATCAATCCAAAATAAGACAATAATCACACCACACACTAAACTAAACAAATCACTGCAAAGTATATACAGATAGGAAAAACACTGCAAAATATGTACAGGTAAGTATCACTGCAAAAATATACAGGAAAACTCAAACAAATCCAGGTAAGTATTTCATAAACACACGTCCAGATGGTTCCTCGGCGTCTGTGACCTCTGACCCCAATTTTAGAATGTGTCTGATTATCATCAGCCCTTCACCACATCCCAGCAATGCCCAACAGAGCCCCAAGGGGGGGGCGCACAAAGGGCAGGATGCCACCCCAACGGCAGACTGGAGGCACTGGCTAGTTAGGTGTTGGGGGGTTAGGGTTAGGGTTAGGGGGAGGGAAAAGGGAATATGCGCTGTCCGTCTACAGCCTGCCAGAGTGACCCCACACCCAGAGCACACCCCCCCAGGGGACCCCAATCGGACAACGCCGAGAGCGGTGTCAGACACATCAACCAATTTCTTCATTATTTTTATGAACATGCGACGCGTTTCGGCCTGTTTTGGCCTCATCAGGCATGTAAAGCTTCCACACTTGAGGTCTCCAGCAAGATGGCCACCTCATCCGCTGGAGCCTTTTTCCAAATGGAGCTGTGGAAGGGGGAGGATTTTACTAGAGCTCTGCAGGGGGCGGGGCTACAGCTCACACCTGCAGTCGTTTAGTTTGCTCGTCAGAGAGCCGAGGAAGAAGCCAGGTGTGGGAAAATCAATCCAAAATAAGACAATAATCACACCACACACTAAACTAAACAAATCACTGCAAAGTATATACAGATAGGAAAAACACTGCAAAATATGTACAGGTAAGTATCACTGCAAAAATATACAGGAAAACTCAAACAAATCCAGGTAAGTATTTCATAAACACACGTCCAGATGGTTCCTCGGCGTCTGTGACCTCTGACCCCAATTTTAGAATGTGTCTGATTATCATCAGCCCTTCACCACATCCCAGCAATGCCCAACAGAGCCCCAAGGGGGGGGGCGCACAAAGGGCAGGATGCCACCCCAACGGCAGACTGGAGGCACTGGCTAGTTAGGTGTTGGGGGGTTAGGGTTAGGGTTAGGGGGAGGGAAAAGGGAATATGCGCTGTCCGTCTACAGCCTGCCAGAGTGACCCCACACCCAGAGCACACCCCCCCAGGGGACCCCAATCGGACAACGCCGAGAGCGGTGTCAGACACATCAACCAATTTCTTCATTATTTTTATGAACATGCGACGCGTTTCGGCCTGTTTTGGCCTCATCAGGCATGTAAAGCTTCCACACTTGAGGTCTCCAGCAAGATGGCCACCTCATCCGCTGGAGCCTTTTTCCAAATGGAGCTGTGGAAGGGGGAGGATTTTACTAGAGCTCTGCAGGGGGCGGGGCTACAGCTCACACCTGCAGTCGTTTAGTTTGCTCGTCAGAGAGCCGAGGAAGAAGCCAGGTGTGGGAAAATCAATCCAAAATAAGACAATAATCACACCACACACTAAACTAAACAAATCACTGCAAAGTATATACAGATAGGAAAAACACTGCAAAATATGTACAGGTAAGTATCACTGCAAAAATATACAGGAAAACTCAAACAAATCCAGGTAAGTATTTCATAAACACACGTCCAGATGGTTCCTCGGCGTCTGTGACCTCTGACCCCAATTTTAGAATGTGTCTGATTATCATCAGCCCTTCACCACATCCCAGCAATGCCCAACAGAGCCCCAAGGGGGGGGCGCACAAAGGGCAGGATGCCACCCCAACGGCAGACTGGAGGCACTGGCTAGTTAGGTGTTGGGGGGTTAGGGTTAGGGTTAGGGGGAGGGAAAAGGGAATATGCGCTGTCCGTCTACAGCCTGCCAGAGTGACCCCACACCCAGAGCACACCCCCCCAGGGGACCCCAATCGGACAACGCCGAGAGCGGTGTCAGACACATCAACCAATTTCTTCATTATTTTTATGAACATGCGACGCGTTTCGGCCTGTTTTGGCCTCATCAGGCATGTAAAGCTTCCACACTTGAGGTCTCCAGCAAGATGGCCACCTCATCCGCTGGAGCCTTTTTCCAAATGGAGCTGTGGAAGGGGGAGGATTTTACTAGAGCTCTGCAGGGGGCGGGGCTACAGCTCACACCTGCAGTCGTTTAGTTTGCTCGTCAGAGAGCCGAGGAAGAAGCCAGGTGTGGGAAAATCAATCCAAAATAAGACAATAATCACACCACACACTAAACTAAACAAATCACTGCAAAGTATATACAGATAGGAAAAACACTGCAAAATATGTACAGGTAAGTATCACTGCAAAAATATACAGGAAAACTCAAACAAATCCAGGTAAGTATTTCATAAACACACGTCCAGATGGTTCCTCGGCGTCTGTGACCTCTGACCCCAATTTTAGAATGTGTCTGATTATCATCAGCCCTTCACCACATCCCAGCAATGCCCAACAGAGCCCCAAGGGGGGGGCGCACAAAGGGCAGGATGCCACCCCAACGGCAGACTGGAGGCACTGGCTAGTTAGGTGTTGGGGGGTTAGGGTTAGGGTTAGGGGGAGGGAAAAGGGAATATGCGCTGTCCGTCTACAGCCTGCCAGAGTGACCCCACACCCAGAGCACACCCCCCCAGGGGACCCCAATCGGACAACGCCGAGAGCGGTGTCAGACACATCAACCAATTTCTTCATTATTTTTATGAACATGCGACGCGTTTCGGCCTGTTTTGGCCTCATCAGGCATGTAAAGCTTCCACACTTGAGGTCTCCAGCAAGATGGCCACCTCATCCGCTGGAGCCTTTTTCCAAATGGAGCTGTGGAAGGGGGAGGATTTTACTAGAGCTCTGCAGGGGGCGGGGCTACAGCTCACACCTGCAGTCGTTTAGTTTGCTCGTCAGAGAGCCGAGGAAGAAGCCAGGTGTGGGAAAATCAATCCAAAATAAGACAATAATCACACCACACACTAAACTAAACAAATCACTGCAAAGTATATACAGATAGGAAAAACACTGCAAAATATGTACAGGTAAGTATCACTGCAAAAATATACAGGAAAACTCAAACAAATCCAGGTAAGTATTTCATAAACACACGTCCAGATGGTTCCTCGGCGTCTGTGACCTCTGACCCCAATTTTAGAATGTGTCTGATTATCATCAGCCCTTCACCACATCCCAGCAATGCCCAACAGAGCCCCAAGGGGGGGGCGCACAAAGGGCAGGATGCCACCCCAACGGCAGACTGGAGGCACTGGCTAGTTAGGTGTTGGGGGGTTAGGGTTAGGGTTAGGGGGAGGGAAAAGGGAATATGCGCTGTCCGTCTACAGCCTGCCAGAGTGACCCCACACCCAGAGCACACCCCCCCAGGGGACCCCAATCGGACAACGCCGAGAGCGGTGTCAGACACATCAACCAATTTCTTCATTATTTTTATGAACATGCGACGCGTTTCGGCCTGTTTTGGCCTCATCAGGCATGTAAAGCTTCCACACTTGAGGTCTCCAGCAAGATGGCCACCTCATCCGCTGGAGCCTTTTTCCAAATGGAGCTGTGGAAGGGGGAGGATTTTACTAGAGCTCTGCAGGGGGCGGGGCTACAGCTCACACCTGCAGTCGTTTAGTTTGCTCGTCAGAGAGCCGAGGAAGAAGCCAGGTGTGGGAAAATCAATCCAAAATAAGACAATAATCACACCACACACTAAACTAAACAAATCACTGCAAAGTATATACAGATAGGAAAAACACTGCAAAATATGTACAGGTAAGTATCACTGCAAAAATATACAGGAAAACTCAAACAAATCCAGGTAAGTATTTCATAAACACACGTCCAGATGGTTCCTCGGCGTCTGTGACCTCTGACCCCAATTTTAGAATGTGTCTGATTATCATCAGCCCTTCACCACATCCCAGCAATGCCCAACAGAGCCCCAAGGGGGGGGCGCACAAAGGGCAGGATGCCACCCCAACGGCAGACTGGAGGCACTGGCTAGTTAGGTGTTGGGGGGTTAGGGTTAGGGTTAGGGGGAGGGAAAAGGGAATATGCGCTGTCCGTCTACAGCCTGCCAGAGTGACCCCACACCCAGAGCACACCCCCCCAGGGGACCCCAATCGGACAACGCCGAGAGCGGTGTCAGACACATCAACCAATTTCTTCATTATTTTTATGAACATGCGACGCGTTTCGGCCTGTTTTGGCCTCATCAGGCATGTAAAGCTTCCACACTTGAGGTCTCCAGCAAGATGGCCACCTCATCCGCTGGAGCCTTTTTCCAAATGGAGCTGTGGAAGGGGGAGGATTTTACTAGAGCTCTGCAGGGGGCGGGGCTACAGCTCACACCTGCAGTCGTTTAGTTTGCTCGTCAGAGAGCCGAGGAAGAAGCCAGGTGTGGGAAAATCAATCCAAAATAAGACAATAATCACACCACACACTAAACTAAACAAATCACTGCAAAGTATATACAGATAGGAAAAACACTGCAAAATATGTACAGGTAAGTATCACTGCAAAAATATACAGGAAAACTCAAACAAATCCAGGTAAGTATTTCATAAACACACGTCCAGATGGTTCCTCGGCGTCTGTGACCTCTGACCCCAATTTTAGAATGTGTCTGATTATCATCAGCCCTTCACCACATCCCAGCAATGCCCAACAGAGCCCCAAGGGGGGGGCGCACAAAGGGCAGGATGCCACCCCAACGGCAGACTGGAGGCACTGGCTAGTTAGGTGTTGGGGGGTTAGGGTTAGGGTTAGGGGGAGGGAAAAGGGAATATGCGCTGTCCGTCTACAGCCTGCCAGAGTGACCCCACACCCAGAGCACACCCCCCCAGGGGACCCCAATCGGACAACGCCGAGAGCGGTGTCAGACACATCAACCAATTTCTTCATTATTTTTATGAACATGCGACGCGTTTCGGCCTGTTTTGGCCTCATCAGGCATGTAAAGCTTCCACACTTGAGGTCTCCAGCAAGATGGCCACCTCATCCGCTGGAGCCTTTTTCCAAATGGAGCTGTGGAAGGGGGAGGATTTTACTAGAGCTCTGCAGGGGGCGGGGCTACAGCTCACACCTGCAGTCGTTTAGTTTGCTCGTCAGAGAGCCGAGGAAGAAGCCAGGTGTGGGAAAATCAATCCAAAATAAGACAATAATCACACCACACACTAAACTAAACAAATCACTGCAAAGTATATACAGATAGGAAAAACACTGCAAAATATGTACAGGTAAGTATCACTGCAAAAATATACAGGAAAACTCAAACAAATCCAGGTAAGTATTTCATAAACACACGTCCAGATGGTTCCTCGGCGTCTGTGACCTCTGACCCCAATTTTAGAATGTGTCTGATTATCATCAGCCCTTCACCACATCCCAGCAATGCCCAACAGAGCCCCAAGGGGGGGGCGCACAAAGGGCAGGATGCCACCCCAACGGCAGACTGGAGGCACTGGCTAGTTAGGTGTTGGGGGGTTAGGGTTAGGGTTAGGGGGAGGGAAAAGGGAATATGCGCTGTCCGTCTACAGCCTGCCAGAGTGACCCCACACCCAGAGCACACCCCCCCAGGGGACCCCAATCGGACAACGCCGAGAGCGGTGTCAGACACATCAACCAATTTCTTCATTATTTTTATGAACATGCGACGCGTTTCGGCCTGTTTTGGCCTCATCAGGCATGTAAAGCTTCCACACTTGAGGTCTCCAGCAAGATGGCCACCTCATCCGCTGGAGCCTTTTTCCAAATGGAGCTGTGGAAGGGGGAGGATTTTACTAGAGCTCTGCAGGGGGCGGGGCTACAGCTCACACCTGCAGTCGTTTAGTTTGCTCGTCAGAGAGCCGAGGAAGAAGCCAGGTGTGGGAAAATCAATCCAAAATAAGACAATAATCACACCACACACTAAACTAAACAAATCACTGCAAAGTATATACAGATAGGAAAAACACTGCAAAATATGTACAGGTAAGTATCACTGCAAAAATATACAGGAAAACTCAAACAAATCCAGGTAAGTATTTCATAAACACACGTCCAGATGGTTCCTCGGCGTCTGTGACCTCTGACCCCAATTTTAGAATGTGTCTGATTATCATCAGCCCTTCACCACATCCCAGCAATGCCCAACAGAGCCCCAAGGGGGGGGCGCACAAAGGGCAGGATGCCACCCCAACGGCAGACTGGAGGCACTGGCTAGTTAGGTGTTGGGGGGTTAGGGTTAGGGTTAGGGGGAGGGAAAAGGGAATATGCGCTGTCCGTCTACAGCCTGCCAGAGTGACCCCACACCCAGAGCACACCCCCCCAGGGGACCCCAATCGGACAACGCCGAGAGCGGTGTCAGACACATCAACCAATTTCTTCATTATTTTTATGAACATGCGACGCGTTTCGGCCTGTTTTGGCCTCATCAGGCATGTAAAGCTTCCACACTTGAGGTCTCCAGCAAGATGGCCACCTCATCCGCTGGAGCCTTTTTCCAAATGGAGCTGTGGAAGGGGGAGGATTTTACTAGAGCTCTGCAGGGGGCGGGGCTACAGCTCACACCTGCAGTCGTTTAGTTTGCTCGTCAGAGAGCCGAGGAAGAAGCCAGGTGTGGGAAAATCAATCCAAAATAAGACAATAATCACACCACACACTAAACTAAACAAATCACTGCAAAGTATATACAGATAGGAAAAACACTGCAAAATATGTACAGGTAAGTATCACTGCAAAAATATACAGGAAAACTCAAACAAATCCAGGTAAGTATTTCATAAACACACGTCCAGATGGTTCCTCGGCGTCTGTGACCTCTGACCCCAATTTTAGAATGTGTCTGATTATCATCAGCCCTTCACCACATCCCAGCAATGCCCAACAGAGCCCCAAGGGGGGGGCGCACAAAGGGCAGGATGCCACCCCAACGGCAGACTGGAGGCACTGGCTAGTTAGGTGTTGGGGGGTTAGGGTTAGGGTTAGGGGGAGGGAAAAGGGAATATGCGCTGTCCGTCTACAGCCTGCCAGAGTGACCCCACACCCAGAGCACACCCCCCCAGGGGACCCCAATCGGACAACGCCGAGAGCGGTGTCAGACACATCAACCAATTTCTTCATTATTTTTATGAACATGCGACGCGTTTCGGCCTGTTTTGGCCTCATCAGGCATGTAAAGCTTCCACACTTGAGGTCTCCAGCAAGATGGCCACCTCATCCGCTGGAGCCTTTTTCCAAATGGAGCTGTGGAAGGGGGAGGATTTTACTAGAGCTCTGCAGGGGGCGGGGCTACAGCTCACACCTGCAGTCGTTTAGTTTGCTCGTCAGAGAGCCGAGGAAGAAGCCAGGTGTGGGAAAATCAATCCAAAATAAGACAATAATCACACCACACACTAAACTAAACAAATCACTGCAAAGTATATACAGATAGGAAAAACACTGCAAAATATGTACAGGTAAGTATCACTGCAAAAATATACAGGAAAACTCAAACAAATCCAGGTAAGTATTTCATAAACACACGTCCAGATGGTTCCTCGGCGTCTGTGACCTCTGACCCCAATTTTAGAATGTGTCTGATTATCATCAGCCCTTCACCACATCCCAGCAATGCCCAACAGAGCCCCAAGGGGGGGGCGCACAAAGGGCAGGATGCCACCCCAACGGCAGACTGGAGGCACTGGCTAGTTAGGTGTTGGGGGGTTAGGGTTAGGGTTAGGGGGAGGGAAAAGGGAATATGCGCTGTCCGTCTACAGCCTGCCAGAGTGACCCCACACCCAGAGCACACCCCCCCAGGGGACCCCAATCGGACAACGCCGAGAGCGGTGTCAGACACATCAACCAATTTCTTCATTATTTTTATGAACATGCGACGCGTTTCGGCCTGTTTTGGCCTCATCAGGCATGTAAAGCTTCCACACTTGAGGTCTCCAGCAAGATGGCCACCTCATCCGCTGGAGCCTTTTTCCAAATGGAGCTGTGGAAGGGGGAGGATTTTACTAGAGCTCTGCAGGGGGCGGGGCTACAGCTCACACCTGCAGTCGTTTAGTTTGCTCGTCAGAGAGCCGAGGAAGAAGCCAGGTGTGGGAAAATCAATCCAAAATAAGACAATAATCACACCACACACTAAACTAAACAAATCACTGCAAAGTATATACAGATAGGAAAAACACTGCAAAATATGTACAGGTAAGTATCACTGCAAAAATATACAGGAAAACTCAAACAAATCCAGGTAAGTATTTCATAAACACACGTCCAGATGGTTCCTCGGCGTCTGTGACCTCTGACCCCAATTTTAGAATGTGTCTGATTATCATCAGCCCTTCACCACATCCCAGCAATGCCCAACAGAGCCCCAAGGGGGGGGCGCACAAAGGGCAGGATGCCACCCCAACGGCAGACTGGAGGCACTGGCTAGTTAGGTGTTGGGGGGTTAGGGTTAGGGTTAGGGGGAGGGAAAAGGGAATATGCGCTGTCCGTCTACAGCCTGCCAGAGTGACCCCACACCCAGAGCACACCCCCCCAGGGTTAGGGTTAGGGTTAGGGTTAGGGTTAGGGTTAGGGTTAGGGTTAGGGTTAGGGTTAGGGTTAGGGTTAGGGTTAGGGTTAGGGTTAGGGTTAGGGTTAGGGTTAGGGTTAGGTTTATGGTAAGGATTTAGGGTTAGGGTTAGGGTTAGGGTTAGGGTTGGGGTTAGGGTTAGGGTTAGGGTTGGGGGAGGGGTTAGGGTTAGGGTTAGGGTTGGGGGAGGGGTTAGGGTTAGGGTTAGGAGAAGGGGATGTGCACTGTCCGTCTACAATCCAACGGACTGACACTTACATCTCATTTAGGCCCCCCGGATGTCTGGTGCCCAATTTGGAGATCCACAGGAGCTCTGCCCTGTGACGTTGGGCGAGGCTCCATTTAGGATCCGTCTCTACGACAGTCACCCGGACGGAAGACCATCCGTGCAGGAGGAAATGCTGAACCAGGTGAGTGTTGGTATTTTTTTGTCTAACAATGTTGTATTTGTGCTGGGCGAATCTCCTGGCTAAGGTATTGCCCGTCTCGCCCACGTACATACACCCACATTGCTGACAACGGATGACATACACGCAGTTCTGTGTGTGTCGGCCGCCACGGCACAACGGCTGGAAAACCTTGCGGTTATGGGGGTTCACCAACCATTGTGAGTGGCGGACAAGGGCGTCCCTCTTGGTGGAGGGCGGGTCTCTCAATGAGCAGACCCTGGCCCTGACCAACTGATCATTCAAGTTGGGGTTCTTGCGGTAGGCCGGCACCACATAGCGACCAGGCAGCCTCCCACTACTCTCCACAAAGACCCGGAAGTGGTTTTTGACCTTCCAGGCGGCCCGCGCAGCCGAAGGAGAGTAGGTGGTGATCAGAGGAATCATGTCTGTCCCAGGGGGAGGTCCCCTAGGGTCCAAGAAGCCCCTCAACTGCCGTCTGAGGAAGGACCTGGAATAGCCCCTCCTCATCAGAGCAGAAAAGAGGGTCCTCGAGGCCCCCAGGAAGTCCTCCCGTCTGGTGCAGATACGATGAAACCTCAATAATTGGGATTTCACCAACCCCGCAAAGGTATGCGTGGGGTGGAAGCTGCTTCTGTACAGGAGCGCATGGGTGTCGGTCTCCTTGAAGAACACCCGGATGTCCAAGTGTTGCGTAATAGCAAAGTCGGGACCCTTGAATGTAGTGGTGTCCAAAAAGTCGACAGAAGTACTGCTAATGGTCGACTTGATGGTGATATTTTTGTTGTGAGTGTTAAGCGTGTTCAAAAACACGCTGAACTCCTCACTGGAATGCGTCCAAACACCCCAGATGTCATCCAGGTACCGAAAATAATAAAGGGGACGTTTTGGGCAGGCGGCCAAAGCAGAGGTCTCCCACTCTGCCATAAAAATGTTGGCATACGCCGGTGCAAATTTCTTGCCCATAGCAGTGCCCTTAATTTGGAGGTAGAAACGACCGTCAAACTCAAAGTCGTTTCTCCTCAAATTAATTTCAAGGAGCTGTAGGATCTCCTTCTCGGGCCTGCTGACGTCACGGTACTTGTAGAAGACATTTTTGACAGCCTGAATACCCTCATCGATGTCGATGTTTGTATACAGGCTGTCAATGTCTATGGTGAACAGGATGGCATCTGGGGGAATGTTCACACTCTTGATTTTATCTATAAAATCATAGGTATCTCTGAGGTAGCTGTCGTGCAGAACGGAGAGCGGAGTTAAAAAATGGTCGATAAACTCTGCCGTTCTGTACGTCTCGCTGCCGCAGTCAGACACAATGGGGCGGCCCGGAGGGATCTCGTGGGGCTTGCTCCACTTGTCTGGCTCCTTGTGAATTTTAGGGAGCATGTAAAACCTGCGGGGGCGAGGATCACGCTCCCCCATGAGATACCTCTGTTGTTTAAAATTTATGAATTTTTTGAGGCGAAGATTATCCAGAATCTTGCCTACCATGGGGATGGTCTGGGGATAAATTGGTTCCGGCAGTGGTTTGTAATACGTCATGTCACTCAACTGCCGGGAACCCTCCCATAGATATTGTGACCTGTCAAAAATGACAACAGCACTCCCCTTGTCAGCTGGTTTGATGACAATGTGCTTGTTTCTTTTTAGATTTTGAAGGGCCTCAACTTCTTCCGGTGTCAAATTGGGAGCGACCGCAGGTGCGCAGCCCGAACCGGACACGGAAAGCCCATCGGACCGGACCATAGCCTGGAATTCCGGAGGCATAAGTCCAGGTGAGGGCTCCCAGCCGGAGCGGGCTGTGAAAGGTGTGGGTCCTGGAGAATCTTGATTCTCATAATACACCTCAAGTTTGACACGTCTATGGTAGCGCTGGAGGTCAAATTGAAGTTGATGATGCCAGTCGCTACTGAGGTTAGTGGAAGGAATAAAGTTGAGGCCCTTATTAAGGAGGGAGATGTGTGACGGGGTTGGCGTGAAATTACGGGCCAAATTTATCACGTTCTTATTACCCCCCCGAACCAACGGGATTATGGGGATGCCAAGTTTAAAAACTCAAGCCAGTGCTTGAGCATCAACTTGGCAGTGTCCTGAGTCCAGTGGATCAGGTCAGGTTGGGTCTCAAAGTCCCGGCCGTCGAGAGCCGGGATGTGAGCATAATTGTTCCTGATGCAAAGATTCAGCAGCCCAAGGTTGGCTTTTTGCTCAGCGGGCAAGGCTGCCGAAAAGTTGATCAGGGGGATTAGCACTCGGGCCCGTGGGAAGGTAAGCGCGGCTGCCCTGAGTGCCCCTTGGAGCTGCTTCATAGCAGTCTCCTTCACTTTCTGCTCACGATGATGGATCCCAAAGGAAAGTACCAACACTTCCACCGGGACAGCAATTATGGTTTTGCGCAGGATGGCCTCCGCGTGTCGAAAATTGGCGTCCGGGTAACTATCGATCTGAAGGTCGTCGATATAAAAAGGAGGAAGATGAGAGAGATTGCAGTCGCCGATCATCAAGTACTTCTTGGTGGCCGACAACTTCCAATCCATCATCCTCCTCTGAGAGCCCATATGTCTAGTGGGTCTACGGGGGGAGGAGCAGGTAACATCCTCTACCAACTGGACACAATCTGAAATAGACAGTGGAGTACCTGGGACCAAAGGCTCCCCATGTGGTTTCTTTTTTAGTGTCCCGGGGAACAAATGTGACCAATCGGGGGACTCCTGAGGAAGCATCTCCCCAGGGAGCGTCTTCCGCAAAAGGTATGAAGGTGAGTCTTCACAGTCCTCCCTAGGGGTCCCGGAAAGTGTGGGCCCCTGTGGTGAAAATTCACCTTGTGGTGTCGTCTCATCTTCCATGTGAAGCTGGAGCGGGGATGAGACGGGGGTAGCGGCGGCCACAGGGGAGATGCTTGGGGACAGCATCGAAGCAAGATCCTGTCCCTGTTCCTGGTCCTGAAGATCAATGAGGAGGGGCGAATGAAGCGTGGGCCCCATTGGTGAGTAACCGTAGTGCTCAGTCTGAGTGGGGGTCTCCTGGGTTTTGCTTTCCCCGGAGACTGTGAACCCACTTGTGGGGGTATCCTGGGTGTTGTTTTGCCCAGAGACTGTGGACCCACGTGGTGATTCATCGTCGTCCTCGGTCTGAGTGGGGGTATCCTGTGTGTCTTGTCTTGCAGGTGATCCCAGAGGAAGTAGCCTGCGACGTGCAGGAATGGGCCGGGTCGGGAGATCCTCACCGATGCTGTCTTTGGCGGGTCTGCTGTCCGGAGCTCGGCGCGTGGTCATCCTCTGCTCCTTGGGAGGTTCCGCCACTGCAGGAGTCGGCGGCCGGCGAGGAAGGAAGATGGGGGCCATCCGGATTGGGGGGATTGCTGGACGGTCCGCCTCGGGAGACCAATCTGGGGCGACAGCGTCGGTGCTGGTAGCCACCGAAGCCCGAGTGACTATCTGAGCTGGGGGGCTTCTTGCCCGTGCCAAGTCAGGAGCCCCAACTGGGCCCATAGGGTCAGTGAGGGTACCCACCGATACCAGGGTGGTAGTCTGGACCGGTATAGACCGGGCCGGGTGTACCACCTCCGGTGCCGGGGTGGCAGCCTGGACCGGTAAGGGCTGGGCCGGGCGTGCCCCCCCAGCGTTGACAGAGGGGTCGGCAAAGGCTGCGACAATGAGGGCCTCGGCCTGCTTGAGGGTGTCCCCCAACAATCTTTTCCCCAAGTGTTTTTTTGCCCATGTAACAGCCAGCTCAAAAGCGGGTCTCCAACTCTCGTGAATAAAACTGGTTATCTTGCCCAATTCTTTTTCCAGAGTGTCATTGTAATGTTGTCTTAAAATTTCGACAGTTGTTGATGCCCAAGTATTGGCATTGGCCCTGATCAAAACCTCAATCTCAATGTTGGTGACCGCTGGTTTAATCATAGTGGCCAGCGTCTCACGCATTTTTATTATGGATTGGGGGTAAGTGTCTTTAGTAACATTGATAAGGTGATGTGTGATTTTAACAATGTTATAAAAACACTGGGCTTTTAAATTCCCCTCCATGGAAATTGGGGAATTGTCCGGGGGTGCCTTCTTCCGAGAAGCGTTCTGTTGCTTCTTGCCCTTTTTGCCCTTCTTCTTGGGACGGGGAGGAACGCGGGGACGTCCTTGAGGTGAATATTCCGGTAAGACATATTGCCTTGAAGGTACAAAGTCCCTGTCTCTGCCGGAATATTGACGCGGCCCCTCCCTCCTGGAAGAGTCCTGGCGCCTCCCGAGTGGACGAGGAGGATTGCGGGGACGTCTTGGAGGTGAAAAATGTGGTCTCAAATATCCAGGAGAGTGATGTCTTGAAGGCACAAAGTTATTTTGTGCTGGGCGTGTGTTCCACCCATCATTCCACTGGGGGGCGCTGGCGCGCTCCTCTTGGAATTCGTCTTCAAAATGGCGGCGTGTCTGCGGGTAGGGGCGAACGGGAAGGGAATTGAGGTATCCCCGTACCACATCCGCATAAGTCATTGGGGGCAGCTGCTCGTGCGGCTCAGGAAAATTATCCTCATAATCATAATAATCCTGATGGTCATCATAATAATCCTCTGAACAAGCAGGCCACTCTGGAGGCGCAGCCTGCTGTCCCGGTCCGAGCCTTCGCCCCGACCAAACAGGAAGCCGTGCACCATCGTACCATCGTGACATTATTTAAAATTATAATTTTAATGCCGCTGGTGTAGATGGTGGTGAAAATGGTTTGCGAAACAAAAATGTGTTCGCTTTGTAAAAACAAAAATTGTCTTTATCCGTTCCTTTTGTAAACAAAGAGGAACGGCGTGCTCGTGGGCGGGACTTCCGCCGGGGTCAAGGGGAGCACTTCCGGTCTATGGCTGATAGCATTTAGCAAGCAACCGATGTCTTTGGTTGCAAAAATATGCTAAACATCGCGCTAATAAGCCACCGGACAATATCGTGAATAATCATAGCACATGTAGTATCAAAAATAGGCTGTTTATTTACAGAAAATAGCGACTAGAGGAACGAAAGCGTCGCTCCTCGCCCAGGCCAGCTGGACTCGGTGAGTAAACAAACAGAGAAAAAATACTACAATGTGTATAAAAAATATGAAAAGTGGAAAAGAAGTATATTTACATGAAACGAGTCAGATGGCAACGTTTCGGTAGAATACCTTCATCAGGCCTGACTCGTTTGTAAAGAGTTAGCAGGTTAGCACGACAGGTAGGCTAAGGTCAGCCTTTTAACCTTGCCGTTTGCAAGAGGTAGTGCAGTCGTAAAGTGTCAATAGCCGTAAAACATTCGAATAAAGGGGTGGGGTCCACGTCATACACAAGTTGGCCTTCAAAATAGAAGTTTTGACCCAAACACAAGTGAAGAACAATGACAATAACAATTAGACCCACTGAAGCCCAAGGATGCTATTGCACAAACTTGTCTGCTAGAACAATAACATGAAGAGATAAACATTGTTATTGATATATAATGTATGATATAATACAATATAATATGATATAAATTATATAATATAATATAATTTATAAACAATAAACAAACACAAGGACATTCAGGGTGAAATAATACAAAAGCACCTTGTATATGTAACCTAGGGCTTCAGTATTGAGGAGAGTGAGCAGAGGATGTTCCCTGTAACCTCCAAATGTGATGCTCTGAATGTATGTGTGTGTGTGTATGTGACACCATGCTCCGGTGAGTGTTTTTAGACGTTGTTGAATGTGTCTACTTCTGTTCTGATAAACAGGTGTCAGGTCCAAGGGGTCCAAATGAGGAAAAGCGAGAGCCGTAAGAGGATTGGAGGCACTGGCTGATTAGGTTTATGGTAAGGATTTAGGGTTAGGGTTAGGGTTAGGGTTAGGGTTGGGGTTAGGGTTAGGGTTAGGGTTGGGGGAGGGGTTAGGGTTAGGGTTAGGGTTGGGGGAGGGGTTAGGGTTAGGGTTAGGAGAAGGGGATGTGCACTGTCCGTCTACAATCCAACGGACTGACACTTACATCTCATTTAGGCCCCCCGGATGTCTGGTGCCCAATTTGGAGATCCACAGGAGCTCTGCCCTGTGACGTTGGGCGAGGCTCCATTTAGGATCCGTCTCTACGACAGTCACCCGGACGGAAGACCATCCGTGCAGGAGGAAATGCTGAACCAGGTGAGTGTTGGTATTTTTTTGTCTAACAATGTTGTATTTGTGCTGGGCGAATCTCCTGGCTAAGGTATTGCCCGTCTCGCCCACGTACATACACCCACATTGCTGACAACGGATGACATACACACAGTTCTGTGTGTGTCGGCCGCCACGGCACAACGGCTGGAAAACCTTGCGGTTATGGGGGTTCACCAACCATTGTGAGTGGCGGACAAGGGCGTCCCTCTTGGTGGAGGGCGGGTCTCTCAATGAGCAGACCCTGGCCCTGACCAACTGATCATTCAAGTTGGGGTTCTTGCGGTAGGCCGGCACCACATAGCGACCAGGCAGCCTCCCACTACTCTCCACAAAGACCCGGAAGTGGTTTTTGACCTTCCAGGCGGCCCGCGCAGCCGAAGGAGAGTAGGTGGTGATCAGAGGAATCATGTCTGTCCCAGGGGGAGGTCCCCTAGGGTCCAAGAAGCCCCTCAACTGCCGTCTGAGGAAGGACCTGGAATAGCCCCTCCTCATCAGAGCAGAAAAGAGGGTCCTCGAGGCCCCCAGGAAGTCCTCCCGTCTGGTGCAGATACGATGAAACCTCAATAATTGGGATTTCACCAACCCCGCAAAGGTATGCGTGGGGTGGAAGCTGCTTCTGTACAGGAGCGCATGGGTGTCGGTCTCCTTGAAGAACACCCGGATGTCCAAGTGTTGCGTAATAGCAAAGTCGGGACCCTTGAATGTAGTGGTGTCCAAAAAGTCGACAGAAGTACTGCTAATGGTCGACTTGATGGTGATATTTTTGTTGTGAGTGTTAAGCGTGTTCAAAAACACGCTGAACTCCTCACTGGAATGCGTCCAAACACCCCAGATGTCATCCAGGTACCGAAAATAATAAAGGGGACGTTTTGGGCAGGCGGCCAAAGCAGAGGTCTCCCACTCTGCCATAAAAATGTTGGCATACGCCGGTGCAAATTTCTTGCCCATAGCAGTGCCCTTAATTTGGAGGTAGAAACGACCGTCAAACTCAAAGTCGTTTCTCCTCAAATTAATTTCAAGGAGCTGTAGGATCTCCTTCTCGGGCCTGCTGACGTCACGGTACTTGTAGAAGACATTTTTGACAGCCTGAATACCCTCATCGATGTCGATGTTTGTATACAGGCTGTCAATGTCTATGGTGAACAGGATGGCATCTGGGGGAATGTTCACACTCTTGATTTTATCTATAAAATCATAGGTATCTCTGAGGTAGCTGTCGTGCAGAACGGAGAGCGGAGTTAAAAAATGGTCGATAAACTCTGCCGTTCTGTACGTCTCGCTGCCGCAGTCAGACACAATGGGGCGGCCCGGAGGGATCTCGTGGGGCTTGCTCCACTTGTCTGGCTCCTTGTGAATTTTAGGGAGCATGTAAAACCTGCGGGGGCGAGGATCACGCTCCCCCATGAGATACCTCTGTTGTTTAAAATTTATGAATTTTTTGAGGCGAAGATTATCCAGAATCTTGCCTACCATGGGGATGGTCTGGGGATAAATTGGTTCCGGCAGTGGTTTGTAATACGTCATGTCACTCAACTGCCGGGAACCCTCCCATAGATATTGTGACCTGTCAAAAATGACAACAGCACTCCCCTTGTCAGCTGGTTTGATGACAATGTGCTTGTTTCTTTTTAGATTTTGAAGGGCCTCAACTTCTTCCGGTGTCAAATTGGGAGCGACCGCAGGTGCGCAGCCCGAACCGGACACGGAAAGCCCATCGGACCGGACCATAGCCTGGAATTCCGGAGGCATAAGTCCAGGTGAGGGCTCCCAGCCGGAGCGGGCTGTGAAAGGTGTGGGTCCTGGAGAATCTTGATTCTCATAATACACCTCAAGTTTGACACGTCTATGGTAGCGCTGGAGGTCAAATTGAAGTTGATGATGCCAGTCGCTACTGAGGTTAGTGGAAGGAATAAAGTTGAGGCCCTTATTAAGGAGGGAGATGTGTGACGGGGTTGGCGTGAAATTACGGGCCAAATTTATCACGTTCTTATTACCCCCCCGAACCAACGGGATTATGGGGATGCCAAGTTTAAAAACTCAAGCCAGTGCTTGAGCATCAACTTGGCAGTGTCCTGAGTCCAGTGGATCAGGTCAGGTTGGGTCTCAAAGTCCCGGCCGTCGAGAGCCGGGATGTGAGCATAATTGTTCCTGATGCAAAGATTCAGCAGCCCAAGGTTGGCTTTTTGCTCAGCGGGCAAGGCTGCCGAAAAGTTGATCAGGGGGATTAGCACTCGGGCCCGTGGGAAGGTAAGCGCGGCTGCCCTGAGTGCCCCTTGGAGCTGCTTCATAGCAGTCTCCTTCACTTTCTGCTCACGATGATGGATCCCAAAGGAAAGTACCAACACTTCCACCGGGACAGCAATTATGGTTTTGCGCAGGATGGCCTCCGCGTGTCGAAAATTGGCGTCCGGGTAACTATCGATCTGAAGGTCGTCGATATAAAAAGGAGGAAGATGAGAGAGATTGCAGTCGCCGATCATCAAGTACTTCTTGGTGGCCGACAACTTCCAATCCATCATCCTCCTCTGAGAGCCCATATGTCTAGTGGGTCTACGGGGGGAGGAGCAGGTAACATCCTCTACCAACTGGACACAATCTGAAATAGACAGTGGAGTACCTGGGACCAAAGGCTCCCCATGTGGTTTCTTTTTTAGTGTCCCGGGGAACAAATGTGACCAATCGGGGGACTCCTGAGGAAGCATCTCCCCAGGGAGCGTCTTCCGCAAAAGGTATGAAGGTGAGTCTTCACAGTCCTCCCTAGGGGTCCCGGAAAGTGTGGGCCCCTGTGGTGAAAATTCACCTTGTGGTGTCGTCTCATCTTCCATGTGAAGCTGGAGCGGGGATGAGACGGGGGTAGCGGCGGCCACAGGGGAGATGCTTGGGGACAGCATCGAAGCAAGATCCTGTCCCTGTTCCTGGTCCTGAAGATCAATGAGGAGGGGCGAATGAAGCGTGGGCCCCATTGGTGAGTAACCGTAGTGCTCAGTCTGAGTGGGGGTCTCCTGGGTTTTGCTTTCCCCGGAGACTGTGAACCCACTTGTGGGGGTATCCTGGGTGTTGTTTTGCCCAGAGACTGTGGACCCACGTGGTGATTCATCGTCGTCCTCGGTCTGAGTGGGGGTATCCTGTGTGTCTTGTCTTGCAGGTGATCCCAGAGGAAGTAGCCTGCGACGTGCAGGAATGGGCCGGGTCGGGAGATCCTCACCGATGCTGTCTTTGGCGGGTCTGCTGTCCGGAGCTCGGCGCGTGGTCATCCTCTGCTCCTTGGGAGGTTCCGCCACTGCAGGAGTCGGCGGCCGGCGAGGAAGGAAGATGGGGGCCATCCGGATTGGGGGGATTGCTGGACGGTCCGCCTCGGGAGACCAATCTGGGGCGACAGCGTCGGTGCTGGTAGCCACCGAAGCCCGAGTGACTATCTGAGCTGGGGGGCTTCTTGCCCGTGCCAAGTCAGGAGCCCCAACTGGGCCCATAGGGTCAGTGAGGGTACCCACCGATACCAGGGTGGTAGTCTGGACCGGTATAGACCGGGCCGGGTGTACCACCTCCGGTGCCGGGGTGGCAGCCTGGACCGGTAAGGGCTGGGCCGGGCGTGCCCCCCCAGCGTTGACAGAGGGGTCGGCAAAGGCTGCGACAATGAGGGCCTCGGCCTGCTTGAGGGTGTCCCCCAACAATCTTTTCCCCAAGTGTTTTTTTGCCCATGTAACAGCCAGCTCAAAAGCGGGTCTCCAACTCTCGTGAATAAAACTGGTTATCTTGCCCAATTCTTTTTCCAGAGTGTCATTGTAATGTTGTCTTAAAATTTCGACAGTTGTTGATGCCCAAGTATTGGCATTGGCCCTGATCAAAACCTCAATCTCAATGTTGGTGACCGCTGGTTTAATCATAGTGGCCAGCGTCTCACGCATTTTTATTATGGATTGGGGGTAAGTGTCTTTAGTAACATTGATAAGGTGATGTGTGATTTTAACAATGTTATAAAAACACTGGGCTTTTAAATTCCCCTCCATGGAAATTGGGGAATTGTCCGGGGGTGCCTTCTTCCGAGAAGCGTTCTGTTGCTTCTTGCCCTTTTTGCCCTTCTTCTTGGGACGGGGAGGAACGCGGGGACGTCCTTGAGGTGAATATTCCGGTAAGACATATTGCCTTGAAGGTACAAAGTCCCTGTCTCTGCCGGAATATTGACGCGGCCCCTCCCTCCTGGAAGAGTCCTGGCGCCTCCCGAGTGGACGAGGAGGATTGCGGGGACGTCTTGGAGGTGAAAAATGTGGTCTCAAATATCCAGGAGAGTGATGTCTTGAAGGCACAAAGTTATTTTGTGCTGGGCGTGTGTTCCACCCATCATTCCACTGGGGGGCGCTGGCGCGCTCCTCTTGGAATTCGTCTTCAAAATGGCGGCGTGTCTGCGGGTAGGGGCGAACGGGAAGGGAATTGAGGTATCCCCGTACCACATCCGCATAAGTCATTGGGGGCAGCTGCTCGTGCGGCTCAGGAAAATTATCCTCATAATCATAATAATCCTGATGGTCATCATAATAATCCTCTGAACAAGCAGGCCACTCTGGAGGCGCAGCCTGCTGTCCCGGTCCGAGCCTTCGCCCCGACCAAACAGGAAGCCGTGCACCATCGTACCATCGTGACATTATTTAAAATTATAATTTTAATGCCGCTGGTGTAGATGGTGGTGAAAATGGTTTGCGAAACAAAAATGTGTTCGCTTTGTAAAAACAAAAATTGTCTTTATCCGTTCCTTTTGTAAACAAAGAGGAACGGCGTGCTCGTGGGCGGGACTTCCGCCGGGGTCAAGGGGAGCACTTCCGGTCTATGGCTGATAGCATTTAGCAAGCAACCGATGTCTTTGGTTGCAAAAATATGCTAAACATCGCGCTAATAAGCCACCGGACAATATCGTGAATAATCATAGCACATGTAGTATCAAAAATAGGCTGTTTATTTACAGAAAATAGCGACTAGAGGAACGAAAGCGTCGCTCCTCGCCCAGGCCAGCTGGACTCGGTGAGTAAACAAACAGAGAAAAAATACTACAATGTGTATAAAAAATATGAAAAGTGGAAAAGAAGTATATTTACATGAAACGAGTCAGATGGCAACGTTTCGGTAGAATACCTTCATCAGGCCTGACTCGTTTGTAAAGAGTTAGCAGGTTAGCACGACAGGTAGGCTAAGGTCAGCCTTTTAACCTTGCCGTTTGCAAGAGGTAGTGCAGTCGTAAAGTGTCAATAGCCGTAAAACATTCGAATAAAGGGGTGGGGTCCACGTCATACACAAGTTGGCCTTCAAAATAGAAGTTTTGACCCAAACACAAGTGAAGAACAATGACAATAACAATTAGACCCACTGAAGCCCAAGGATGCTATTGCACAAACTTGTCTGCTAGAACAATAACATGAAGAGATAAACATTGTTATTGATATATAATGTATGATATAATACAATATAATATGATATAAATTATATAATATAATATAATTTATAAACAATAAACAAACACAAGGACATTCAGGGTGAAATAATACAAAAGCACCTTGTATATGTAACCTAGGGCTTCAGTATTGAGGAGAGTGAGCAGAGGATGTTCCCTGTAACCTCCAAATGTGATGCTCTGAATGTATGTGTGTGTGTGTATGTGACACCATGCTCCGGTGAGTGTTTTTAGACGTTGTTGAATGTGTCTACTTCTGTTCTGATAAACAGGTGTCAGGTCCAAGGGGTCCAAATGAGGAAAAGCGAGAGCCGTAAGAGGATTGGAGGCACTGGCTGATTAGGTTTATGGTAAGGATTTAGGGTTAGGGTTAGGGTTAGGGTTAGGGTTGGGGTTAGGGTTAGGGTTAGGGTTGGGGGAGGGGTTAGGGTTAGGGTTAGGGTTAGGGTTAGGGTTAGGGTTAGGGTTAGGGTTAGGGTTAGGGTTAGGGTTAGGGTTAGGGTTAGGGTTAGGGGTTAGGGGTTAGGGTTAGGGTTAGGGTTAGGGTTAGGGTTAGGGTTAGGGTTAGGGTTAGGGTTAGGGTTAGGGTTAGGGTTAGGGTTAGGGTTAGGGTTAGGGTTAGGGTTAGGGTTAGGGTTAGGGTTAGGGTTAGGGTTAGGGTTAGGGTTAGGGTTAGGGTTAGGGTTAGGGTTAGGGTTAGGGTTAGGGTTAGGGTTAGGGTTAGGGTTAGGGTTAGGGTTAGGGTTAGGGTTAGGGTTAGGTGTTGTGGGGTTAGGGTTGGGGGAAGGGGGATGGGCAAGGATGCACTGTCCTGCTTCAGCCCGTGCCGGTAACGTCAAGCTCCAACGGTAGGCCCTCAGGGCACCCTGCAAGAAAGAAATCACAAAAGCATTAGATGTGATGTCAAACACATTGTTGGACCTGATTCCAGCGACGCGTTTCGGCTTGTCAAGCCTCATCAGGCTGGCTTTGGCTTCTCCATGTTTTCTCTGCAGCGTGATGTCCTCTCATCGAGCGCTGTGAGGGAGATGTGCCTGTCTCAGGAATGGAGGAGGTTTTGAGCAGGAAGGGGGCGGGGCTGACACCCTCCACATCAAGGCAAAAAGATATATGCCTTGATCTCCCTCAAACTCCTATTTACAATGTGTTTAAAACAAGTCTTTCAAGTTTATGACTTGCTGCCCCCATCACACCTGCCGCAAAAGGACAACTCACCCACAAGGCACCCGTCAGGTCCACCGAGGAGACAAGACACCTGCGCACGGACTGGCGGCACTGGCCAAGTTAGGTGTTGTGGGGTTAGGGTTGGGGGAAGGGGGATGGGCAAGGATGCACTGTCCTGCTTCAGCCCGTGCCGGTAACGTCAAGCTCCAACGGTAGGCCCTCAGGGCACCCTGCAAGAAAGAAATCACAAAAGCATTAGATGTGATGTCAAACACATTGTTGGACCTGATTCCAGCGACGCGTTTCGGCTTGTCAAGCCTCATCAGGCTGGCTTTGGCTTCTCCATGTTTTCTCTGCAGCGTGATGTCCTCTCATCGAGCGCTGTGAGGGAGATGTGCCTGTCTCAGGAATGGAGGAGGTTTTGAGCAGGAAGGGGGCGGGGCTGACACCCTCCACATCAAGGCAAAAAGATATATGCCTTGATCTCCCTCAAACTCCTATTTACAATGTGTTTAAAACAAGTCTTTCAAGTTTATGACTTGCTGCCCCCATCACACCTGCCGCAAAAGGACAACTCACCCACAAGGCACCCGTCAGGTCCACCGAGGAGACAAGACACCTGCGCACGGACTGGCGGCACTGGCCAAGTTAGGTGTTGTGGGGTTAGGGTTGGGGGAAGGGGGATGGGCAAGGATGCACTGTCCTGCTTCAGCCCGTGCCGGTAACGTCAAGCTCCAACGGTAGGCCCTCAGGGCACCCTGCAAGAAAGAAATCACAAAAGCATTAGATGTGATGTCAAACACATTGTTGGACCTGATTCCAGCGACGCGTTTCGGCTTGTCAAGCCTCATCAGGCTGGCTTTGGCTTCTCCATGTTTTCTCTGCAGCGTGATGTCCTCTCATCGAGCGCTGTGAGGGAGATGTGCCTGTCTCAGGAATGGAGGAGGTTTTGAGCAGGAAGGGGGCGGGGCTGACACCCTCCACATCAAGGCAAAAAGATATATGCCTTGATCTCCCTCAAACTCCTATTTACAATGTGTTTAAAACAAGTCTTTCAAGTTTATGACTTGCTGCCCCCATCACACCTGCCGCAAAAGGACAACTCACCCACAAGGCACCCGTCAGGTCCACCGAGGAGACAAGACACCTGCGCACGGACTGGCGGCACTGGCCAAGTTAGGTGTTGTGGGGTTAGGGTTGGGGGAAGGGGGATGGGCAAGGATGCACTGTCCTGCTTCAGCCCGTGCCGGTAACGTCAAGCTCCAACGGTAGGCCCTCAGGGCACCCTGCAAGAAAGAAATCACAAAAGCATTAGATGTGATGTCAAACACATTGTTGGACCTGATTCCAGCGACGCGTTTCGGCTTGTCAAGCCTCATCAGGCTGGCTTTGGCTTCTCCATGTTTTCTCTGCAGCGTGATGTCCTCTCATCGAGCGCTGTGAGGGAGATGTGCCTGTCTCAGGAATGGAGGAGGTTTTGAGCAGGAAGGGGGCGGGGCTGACACCCTCCACATCAAGGCAAAAAGATATATGCCTTGATCTCCCTCAAACTCCTATTTACAATGTGTTTAAAACAAGTCTTTCAAGTTTATGACTTGCTGCCCCCATCACACCTGCCGCAAAAGGACAACTCACCCACAAGGCACCCGTCAGGTCCACCGAGGAGACAAGACACCTGCGCACGGACTGGCGGCACTGGCCAAGTTAGGTGTTGTGGGGTTAGGGTTGGGGGAAGGGGGATGGGCAAGGATGCACTGTCCTGCTTCAGCCCGTGCCGGTAACGTCAAGCTCCAACGGTAGGCCCTCAGGGCACCCTGCAAGAAAGAAATCACAAAAGCATTAGATGTGATGTCAAACACATTGTTGGACCTGATTCCAGCGACGCGTTTCGGCTTGTCAAGCCTCATCAGGCTGGCTTTGGCTTCTCCATGTTTTCTCTGCAGCGTGATGTCCTCTCATCGAGCGCTGTGAGGGAGATGTGCCTGTCTCAGGAATGGAGGAGGTTTTGAGCAGGAAGGGGGCGGGGCTGACACCCTCCACATCAAGGCAAAAAGATATATGCCTTGATCTCCCTCAAACTCCTATTTACAATGTGTTTAAAACAAGTCTTTCAAGTTTATGACTTGCTGCCCCCATCACACCTGCCGCAAAAGGACAACTCACCCACAAGGCACCCGTCAGGTCCACCGAGGAGACAAGACACCTGCGCACGGACTGGCGGCACTGGCCAAGTTAGGTGTTGTGGGGTTAGGGTTGGGGGAAGGGGGATGGGCAAGGATGCACTGTCCTGCTTCAGCCCGTGCCGGTAACGTCAAGCTCCAACGGTAGGCCCTCAGGGCACCCTGCAAGAAAGAAATCACAAAAGCATTAGATGTGATGTCAAACACATTGTTGGACCTGATTCCAGCGACGCGTTTCGGCTTGTCAAGCCTCATCAGGCTGGCTTTGGCTTCTCCATGTTTTCTCTGCAGCGTGATGTCCTCTCATCGAGCGCTGTGAGGGAGATGTGCCTGTCTCAGGAATGGAGGAGGTTTTGAGCAGGAAGGGGGCGGGGCTGACACCCTCCACATCAAGGCAAAAAGATATATGCCTTGATCTCCCTCAAACTCCTATTTACAATGTGTTTAAAACAAGTCTTTCAAGTTTATGACTTGCTGCCCCCATCACACCTGCCGCAAAAGGACAACTCACCCACAAGGCACCCGTCAGGTCCACCGAGGAGACAAGACACCTGCGCACGGACTGGCGGCACTGGCCAAGTTAGGTGTTGTGGGGTTAGGGTTGGGGGAAGGGGGATGGGCAAGGATGCACTGTCCTGCTTCAGCCCGTGCCGGTAACGTCAAGCTCCAACGGTAGGCCCTCAGGGCACCCTGCAAGAAAGAAATCACAAAAGCATTAGATGTGATGTCAAACACATTGTTGGACCTGATTCCAGCGACGCGTTTCGGCTTGTCAAGCCTCATCAGGCTGGCTTTGGCTTCTCCATGTTTTCTCTGCAGCGTGATGTCCTCTCATCGAGCGCTGTGAGGGAGATGTGCCTGTCTCAGGAATGGAGGAGGTTTTGAGCAGGAAGGGGGCGGGGCTGACACCCTCCACATCAAGGCAAAAAGATATATGCCTTGATCTCCCTCAAACTCCTATTTACAATGTGTTTAAAACAAGTCTTTCAAGTTTATGACTTGCTGCCCCCATCACACCTGCCGCAAAAGGACAACTCACCCACAAGGCACCCGTCAGGTCCACCGAGGAGACAAGACACCTGCGCACGGACTGGCGGCACTGGCCAAGTTAGGTGTTGTGGGGTTAGGGTTGGGGGAAGGGGGATGGGCAAGGATGCACTGTCCTGCTTCAGCCCGTGCCGGTAACGTCAAGCTCCAACGGTAGGCCCTCAGGGCACCCTGCAAGAAAGAAATCACAAAAGCATTAGATGTGATGTCAAACACATTGTTGGACCTGATTCCAGCGACGCGTTTCGGCTTGTCAAGCCTCATCAGGCTGGCTTTGGCTTCTCCATGTTTTCTCTGCAGCGTGATGTCCTCTCATCGAGCGCTGTGAGGGAGATGTGCCTGTCTCAGGAATGGAGGAGGTTTTGAGCAGGAAGGGGGCGGGGCTGACACCCTCCACATCAAGGCAAAAAGGGTTAGGGTTAGGGTTAGGGTTAGGGTTAGGGTTAGGGTTAGGGTTAGGGTTAGGGTTAGGGTTAGGGTTAGGGTTAGGGTTAGGGTTAGGGTTAGGGTTAGGGTTAGGGTTAGGGTTAGGGTTAGGGTTAGGGTTAGGGTTAGGGTTAGGGTTAGGGTTAGGGTTAGGGTTAGGGGTTAGGGTTAGGGTTAGGGTTAGGGTTAGGGTTAGGGTTAGGGTTAGGGTTAGGGTTAGGGTTAGGGTTAGGGTTAGGGTTAGGGTTAGGGTTAGGGTTAGGGTTAGGGTTAGGGTTGGGTTAGGGTTAGGGTTAGGGTTAGGGTTAGGGTTAGGGTTAGGTTTTTGGGGGATTAAGAAAGAAAGAGCGATAGAGAGAGAGAGAGAGAGAGAGAGAGAGAGAGAGAGGGGGAGGGGTTTGTGCTCGGTCCATCAACTCCCCGCCAAGGCGACGCCCCGCCAGACGCAGAACCCACCGGAAGTCCCCAAAGGAGGCCAACCAGATAACACCCACAAAGTCAGACATTTTGCACCCCATTTAAACATCCCCCCGATATATGGGTCATGTGTGGTGGGCCCGCCCATTTACGGAACCAGCGTGTCAGCCCGTCAGTGGGGGACTTCCAAGTCACCGCACCGACATGTGTGGCTGGCTGGACAACGATGGGCGTGAGCGAGCTGTAGTCAGGAGGAACGGTGCGCTCAGGACTCGGTCGTCTCATCCTCTCCGTCTCAGGTCGCCTGCAGGTGGGAGGGGGTGAACCACAAGTCGCACTCTGTACCTGGGGCGCGCGGGGTCCGATGTTCCACGGTCTCAGGTCACTCACGGGCCGTCTGCGTTCTCGCCTTCGTCTGTCGTCTTGCGTCACAGGAGCGGAGCAGGAAGCTTCTGCGTGTGTGCTGGAACTTTGTGGAGTCATCAGAACAGCCGGCGCCAAGCAGGCAGGAGGAGGGAACTCGCCGCCAATCTCCACCATGGCCTGAGGTTTCTGGGATGCAGAGACAGGCTTCGTCGTCCCGGCGTCATCGCTCGGTCCTGGTGGAACCGCTCGCTCGTTGTGGCCTTTGGGTGTCATCATCAGCGAGGCTATATGGCTCTCCGCCAGTTGTAGGGTGTCAAAAGTCATCTTTGTGCCAAACTTCTTTTTGGCCCAGTTGGAGGCGATAAAAAAGGAAGACCTCCAATTGTATCCAATTATAGGAGTCAGCTTGTCCTTTTCAACGTTTAATGCGTTTAAATAATGCCTCTTCAAAATGTCCATAGTTGCGCCGGCCCAATTTCTGGCGTTAATTACAATTAAGGCCTGCGTGTCCGCATTGTTTAATGCAGGCCTTATTCTGTTGGCCAATGTATTTGCCATTTTGGAAATAGTTTGTGGTTGCTCATGTTGGTTAACATTTTTAAGATGATGCAACATTGTGATAATGTTTTGCATACCTCTTATTTTAGGGCCGAAATGGTAGTCTTGGAGACCATCTCCGTTCTGGATGTTGTTGCCTGCTAATTCGCCGTAGCGTGACTCATAGTTGAGGCCACGCCCATCTTCACCGGCGCTAGCAGCAGTGAGCCAAAATGGTGGCACCGCATGGCTTTTGCTAATGCTGCTAGCCATAAAAAGAGGGGCTTGCTTTTTCAACAACCCGGACATTGTATGCAAATATAAGGCAGGCAACAGAATCGGAGGTAGTTTGTTAAAGTGTCAATGGGCAGATGAAAAGGAAAAATGAAAAATCCAAATTTCCAAAAAATAGCACTATTTATTAAACATGTATAAACTATGACAAATCGATGCAACGTTTCGGTAAAACCTTCATCAGGCACGATATGTCATAAAAAAATAGTGTCAAAGAAAATTTAAAGAAGCTTACACAAGGTCACAGGAGCACTTCTGCCGTCGATAACTATGGAGCTTCTGATTCTTTGTTAGACAGTGAAGGAGACTTGAAGGATAGTATGCAGCTCATTGGCTGAACAGGAGACATGTGATCTGCTAGTGTCACTCTGTGGAAAATACCCAGTTGCTAGAATGCCAAGCGTGCATCGCTGGCGCCATCTGGTGGTCAAAACCAGTCATTACAGTGCACTGCGTGTCCCTCTGAATAAAGCTGCCAAATCAACCTATATTCACTGAAATATTAATCAAAATATGATTGTAGATCACCTTAAATTATGCTCTATCCCAATGGAATATAGAAAGACATAATTAGGTGGCAGAAAACCTCCTACCTCCACGCCTAATTGTGATCCAGCATAATTAATAGCCTTATACTTATTCCTTGAAAAATTGTCTCACAAGTTATGACAAGGTTAGATTTTAGGCATACACCATAGTGGGGTAGGTTTAGGCCCCTACCATAGTGGGGTAGGTTTAGGCCCCTAACCTAGTGAGGTTAGGGTTAGGATCAGGATCAGGGTGGAGGTAGGATAGAGTTATCTGCAGCCCATTGTGCACAAAATACACCTTAGCTTGTGCATTGTAAAAGACACATAACCAGGTGACAGAGGAATGCATCCCTTATAAAATTGTGAAACAAGTTTTACAACGGATATAAAATTGGCATCTCTGTGGCTCCAAGACAAAATGCAACAAGTAGCCTAATAGTGACAGTAGTCCATCAAAAAAATTGTCAATTTTTTGCCTGTGTGATTTATACAGGACATGGATGGGTGGGGGTGCGCCCCAGGAGGAGGAGCAAAGGCAAGCCCCCAACAGAGACCCCAGAGGGACCCGCGCGAGGCAGGGCATCACCATACAACGGAGAGGAGGCACAGGCCAGTTAGGTTTTTGGGGGATTAAGAAAGAAAGAGCGATAGAGAGAGAGAGAGAGAGAGAGAGAGAGAGGGGGAGGGGTTTGTGCTCGGTCCATCAACTCCCCGCCAAGGCGACGCCCCGCCAGACGCAGAACCCACCGGAAGTCCCCAAAGGAGGCCAACCAGATAACACCCACAAAGTCAGACATTTTGCACCCCATTTAGACATCCCCCCGATATATGGGTCATGTGTGGTGGGCCCGCCCATTTACGGAACCAGCGTGTCAGCCCGTCAGTGGGGGACTTCCAAGTCACCGCACCGACATGTGTGGCTGGCTGGACAACGATGGGCGTGAGCGAGCTGTAGTCAGGAGGAACGGTGCGCTCAGGACTCGGTCGTCTCATCCTCTCCGTCTCAGGTCGCCTGCAGGTGGGAGGGGGTGAACCACAAGTCGCACTCTGTACCTGGGGCGCGCGGGGTCCGATGTTCCACGGTCTCAGGTCACTCACGGGCCGTCTGCGTTCTCGCCTTCGTCTGTCGTCTTGCGTCACAGGAGCGGAGCAGGAAGCTTCTGCGTGTGTGCTGGAACTTTGTGGAGTCATCAGAACAGCCGGCGCCAAGCAGGCAGGAGGAGGGAACTCGCCGCCAATCTCCACCATGGCCTGAGGTTTCTGGGATGCAGAGACAGGCTTCGTCGTCCCGGCGTCATCGCTCGGTCCTGGTGGAACCGCTCGCTCGTTGTGGCCTTTGGGTGTCATCATCAGCGAGGCTATATGGCTCTCCGCCAGTTGTAGGGTGTCAAAAGTCATCTTTGTGCCAAACTTCTTTTTGGCCCAGTTGGAGGCGATAAAAAAGGAAGACCTCCAATTGTATCCAATTATAGGAGTCAGCTTGTCCTTTTCAATGTTTAATGCGTTTAAATAATGCCTCTTCAAAATGTCCATAGTTGCGCCGGCCCAATTTCTGGCGTTAATTACAATTAAGGCCTGCGTGTCCGCATTGTTTAATGCAGGCCTTATTCTGTTGGCCAATGTATTTGCCATTTTGGAAATAGTTTGTGGTTGCTCATGTTGGTTAACATTTTTAAGATGATGCAACATTGTGATAATGTTTTGCATACCTCTTATTTTAGGGCCGAAATGGTAGTCTTGGAGACCATCTCCGTTCTGGATGTTGTTGCCTGCTAATTCGCCGTAGCGTGACTCATAGTTGAGGCCACGCCCATCTTCACCGGCGCTAGCAGCAGTAAGCCAAAATGGTGGCACCGCATGGCTTTTGCTAATGCTGCTAGCCATAAAAAGAGGGGCTTGCTTTTTCAACAACCCGGACATTGTATGCAAATATAAGGCAGGCAACAGAATCGGAGGTAGTTTGTTAAAGTGTCAATGGGCAGATGAAAAGGAAAAATGAAAAATCCAAATTTCCAAAAAATAGCACTATTTATTAAACATGTATAAACTATGACAAATCGATGCAACGTTTCGGTAAAACCTTCATCAGGCACGATATGTCATAAAAAAATAGTGTCAAAGAAAATTTAAAGAAGCTTACACAAGGTCACAGGAGCACTTCTGCCGTCGATAACTATGGAGCTTCTGATTCTTTGTTAGACAGTGAAGGAGACTTGAAGGATAGTATGCAGCTCATTGGCTGAACAGGAGACATGTGATCTGCTAGTGTCACTCTGTGGAAAATACCCAGTTGCTAGAATGCCAAGCGTGCATCGCTGGCGCCATCTGGTGGTCAAAACCAGTCATTACAGTGCACTGCGTGTCCCTCTGAATAAAGCTGCCAAATCAACCTATATTCACTGAAATATTAATCAAAATATGATTGTAGATCACCTTAAATTATGCTCTATCCCAATGGAATATAGAAAGACATAATTAGGTGGCAGAAAACCTCCTACCTCCACGCCTAATTGTGATCCAGCATAATTAATAGCCTTATACTTATTCCTTGAAAAATTGTCTCACAAGTTATGACAAGGTTAGATTTTAGGCATACACCATAGTGGGGTAGGTTTAGGCCCCTACCATAGTGGGGTAGGTTTAGGCCCCTAACCTAGTGAGGTTAGGGTTAGGATCAGGATCAGGGTGGAGGTAGGATAGAGTTATCTGCAGCCCATTGTGCACAAAATACACCTTAGCTTGTGCATTGTAAAAGACACATAACCAGGTGACAGAGGAATGCATCCCTTATAAAATTGTGAAACAAGTTTTACAACGGATATAAAATTGGCATCTCTGTGGCTCCAAGACAAAATGCAACAAGTAGCCTAATAGTGACAGTAGTCCATCAAAAAAATTGTCAATTTTTTGCCTGTGTGATTTATACAGGACATGGATGGGTGGGGGTGCGCCCCAGGAGGAGGAGCAAAGGCAAGCCCCCAACAGAGACCCCAGAGGGACCCGCGCGAGGCAGGGCATCACCATACAACGGAGAGGAGGCACAGGCCAGTTAGGTTTTTGGGGGATTAAGAAAGAAAGAGCGATAGAGAGAGAGAGAGAGAGAGAGAGAGAGAGGGGGAGGGGTTTGTGCTCGGTCCATCAACTCCCCGCCAAGGCGACGCCCCGCCAGACGCAGAACCCACCGGAAGTCCCCAAAGGAGGCCAACCAGATAACACCCACAAAGTCAGACATTTTGCACCCCATTTAGACATCCCCCCGATATATGGGTCATGTGTGGTGGGCCCGCCCATTTACGGAACCAGCGTGTCAGCCCGTCAGTGGGGGACTTCCAAGTCACCGCACCGACATGTGTGGCTGGCTGGACAACGATGGGCGTGAGCGAGCTGTAGTCAGGAGGAACGGTGCGCTCAGGACTCGGTCGTCTCATCCTCTCCGTCTCAGGTCGCCTGCAGGTGGGAGGGGGTGAACCACAAGTCGCACTCTGTACCTGGGGCGCGCGGGGTCCGATGTTCCACGGTCTCAGGTCACTCACGGGCCGTCTGCGTTCTCGCCTTCGTCTGTCGTCTTGCGTCACAGGAGCGGAGCAGGAAGCTTCTGCGTGTGTGCTGGAACTTTGTGGAGTCATCAGAACAGCCGGCGCCAAGCAGGCAGGAGGAGGGAACTCGCCGCCAATCTCCACCATGGCCTGAGGTTTCTGGGATGCAGAGACAGGCTTCGTCGTCCCGGCGTCATCGCTCGGTCCTGGTGGAACCGCTCGCTCGTTGTGGCCTTTGGGTGTCATCATCAGCGAGGCTATATGGCTCTCCGCCAGTTGTAGGGTGTCAAAAGTCATCTTTGTGCCAAACTTCTTTTTGGCCCAGTTGGAGGCGATAAAAAAGGAAGACCTCCAATTGTATCCAATTATAGGAGTCAGCTTGTCCTTTTCAATGTTTAATGCGTTTAAATAATGCCTCTTCAAAATGTCCATAGTTGCGCCGGCCCAATTTCTGGCGTTAATTACAATTAAGGCCTGCGTGTCCGCATTGTTTAATGCAGGCCTTATTCTGTTGGCCAATGTATTTGCCATTTTGGAAATAGTTTGTGGTTGCTCATGTTGGTTAACATTTTTAAGATGATGCAACATTGTGATAATGTTTTGCATACCTCTTATTTTAGGGCCGAAATGGTAGTCTTGGAGACCATCTCCGTTCTGGATGTTGTTGCCTGCTAATTCGCCGTAGCGTGACTCATAGTTGAGGCCACGCCCATCTTCACCGGCGCTAGCAGCAGTAAGCCAAAATGGTGGCACCGCATGGCTTTTGCTAATGCTGCTAGCCATAAAAAGAGGGGCTTGCTTTTTCAACAACCCGGACATTGTATGCAAATATAAGGCAGGCAACAGAATCGGAGGTAGTTTGTTAAAGTGTCAATGGGCAGATGAAAAGGAAAAATGAAAAATCCAAATTTCCAAAAAATAGCACTATTTATTAAACATGTATAAACTATGACAAATCGATGCAACGTTTCGGTAAAACCTTCATCAGGCACGATATGTCATAAAAAAATAGTGTCAAAGAAAATTTAAAGAAGCTTACACAAGGTCACAGGAGCACTTCTGCCGTCGATAACTATGGAGCTTCTGATTCTTTGTTAGACAGTGAAGGAGACTTGAAGGATAGTATGCAGCTCATTGGCTGAACAGGAGACATGTGATCTGCTAGTGTCACTCTGTGGAAAATACCCAGTTGCTAGAATGCCAAGCGTGCATCGCTGGCGCCATCTGGTGGTCAAAACCAGTCATTACAGTGCACTGCGTGTCCCTCTGAATAAAGCTGCCAAATCAACCTATATTCACTGAAATATTAATCAAAATATGATTGTAGATCACCTTAAATTATGCTCTATCCCAATGGAATATAGAAAGACATAATTAGGTGGCAGAAAACCTCCTACCTCCACGCCTAATTGTGATCCAGCATAATTAATAGCCTTATACTTATTCCTTGAAAAATTGTCTCACAAGTTATGACAAGGTTAGATTTTAGGCATACACCATAGTGGGGTAGGTTTAGGCCCCTACCATAGTGGGGTAGGTTTAGGCCCCTAACCTAGTGAGGTTAGGGTTAGGATCAGGATCAGGGTGGAGGTAGGATAGAGTTATCTGCAGCCCATTGTGCACAAAATACACCTTAGCTTGTGCATTGTAAAAGACACATAACCAGGTGACAGAGGAATGCATCCCTTATAAAATTGTGAAACAAGTTTTACAACGGATATAAAATTGGCATCTCTGTGGCTCCAAGACAAAATGCAACAAGTAGCCTAATAGTGACAGTAGTCCATCAAAAAAATTGTCAATTTTTTGCCTGTGTGATTTATACAGGACATGGATGGGTGGGGGTGCGCCCCAGGAGGAGGAGCAAAGGCAAGCCCCCAACAGAGACCCCAGAGGGACCCGCGCGAGGCAGGGCATCACCATACAACGGAGAGGAGGCACAGGCCAGTTAGGTTTTTGGGGGATTAAGAAAGAAAGAGCGATAGAGAGAGAGAGAGAGAGAGAGAGAGAGAGGGGGAGGGGTTTGTGCTCGGTCCATCAACTCCCCGCCAAGGCGACGCCCCGCCAGACGCAGAACCCACCGGAAGTCCCCAAAGGAGGCCAACCAGATAACACCCACAAAGTCAGACATTTTGCACCCCATTTAGACATCCCCCCGATATATGGGTCATGTGTGGTGGGCCCGCCCATTTACGGAACCAGCGTGTCAGCCCGTCAGTGGGGGACTTCCAAGTCACCGCACCGACATGTGTGGCTGGCTGGACAACGATGGGCGTGAGCGAGCTGTAGTCAGGAGGAACGGTGCGCTCAGGACTCGGTCGTCTCATCCTCTCCGTCTCAGGTCGCCTGCAGGTGGGAGGGGGTGAACCACAAGTCGCACTCTGTACCTGGGGCGCGCGGGGTCCGATGTTCCACGGTCTCAGGTCACTCACGGGCCGTCTGCGTTCTCGCCTTCGTCTGTCGTCTTGCGTCACAGGAGCGGAGCAGGAAGCTTCTGCGTGTGTGCTGGAACTTTGTGGAGTCATCAGAACAGCCGGCGCCAAGCAGGCAGGAGGAGGGAACTCGCCGCCAATCTCCACCATGGCCTGAGGTTTCTGGGATGCAGAGACAGGCTTCGTCGTCCCGGCGTCATCGCTCGGTCCTGGTGGAACCGCTCGCTCGTTGTGGCCTTTGGGTGTCATCATCAGCGAGGCTATATGGCTCTCCGCCAGTTGTAGGGTGTCAAAAGTCATCTTTGTGCCAAACTTCTTTTTGGCCCAGTTGGAGGCGATAAAAAAGGAAGACCTCCAATTGTATCCAATTATAGGAGTCAGCTTGTCCTTTTCAATGTTTAATGCGTTTAAATAATGCCTCTTCAAAATGTCCATAGTTGCGCCGGCCCAATTTCTGGCGTTAATTACAATTAAGGCCTGCGTGTCCGCATTGTTTAATGCAGGCCTTATTCTGTTGGCCAATGTATTTGCCATTTTGGAAATAGTTTGTGGTTGCTCATGTTGGTTAACATTTTTAAGATGATGCAACATTGTGATAATGTTTTGCATACCTCTTATTTTAGGGCCGAAATGGTAGTCTTGGAGACCATCTCCGTTCTGGATGTTGTTGCCTGCTAATTCGCCGTAGCGTGACTCATAGTTGAGGCCACGCCCATCTTCACCGGCGCTAGCAGCAGTAAGCCAAAATGGTGGCACCGCATGGCTTTTGCTAATGCTGCTAGCCATAAAAAGAGGGGCTTGCTTTTTCAACAACCCGGACATTGTATGCAAATATAAGGCAGGCAACAGAATCGGAGGTAGTTTGTTAAAGTGTCAATGGGCAGATGAAAAGGAAAAATGAAAAATCCAAATTTCCAAAAAATAGCACTATTTATTAAACATGTATAAACTATGACAAATCGATGCAACGTTTCGGTAAAACCTTCATCAGGCACGATATGTCATAAAAAAATAGTGTCAAAGAAAATTTAAAGAAGCTTACACAAGGTCACAGGAGCACTTCTGCCGTCGATAACTATGGAGCTTCTGATTCTTTGTTAGACAGTGAAGGAGACTTGAAGGATAGTATGCAGCTCATTGGCTGAACAGGAGACATGTGATCTGCTAGTGTCACTCTGTGGAAAATACCCAGTTGCTAGAATGCCAAGCGTGCATCGCTGGCGCCATCTGGTGGTCAAAACCAGTCATTACAGTGCACTGCGTGTCCCTCTGAATAAAGCTGCCAAATCAACCTATATTCACTGAAATATTAATCAAAATATGATTGTAGATCACCTTAAATTATGCTCTATCCCAATGGAATATAGAAAGACATAATTAGGTGGCAGAAAACCTCCTACCTCCACGCCTAATTGTGATCCAGCATAATTAATAGCCTTATACTTATTCCTTGAAAAATTGTCTCACAAGTTATGACAAGGTTAGATTTTAGGCATACACCATAGTGGGGTAGGTTTAGGCCCCTACCATAGTGGGGTAGGTTTAGGCCCCTAACCTAGTGAGGTTAGGGTTAGGATCAGGATCAGGGTGGAGGTAGGATAGAGTTATCTGCAGCCCATTGTGCACAAAATACACCTTAGCTTGTGCATTGTAAAAGACACATAACCAGGTGACAGAGGAATGCATCCCTTATAAAATTGTGAAACAAGTTTTACAACGGATATAAAATTGGCATCTCTGTGGCTCCAAGACAAAATGCAACAAGTAGCCTAATAGTGACAGTAGTCCATCAAAAAAATTGTCAATTTTTTGCCTGTGTGATTTATACAGGACATGGATGGGTGGGGGTGCGCCCCAGGAGGAGGAGCAAAGGCAAGCCCCCAACAGAGACCCCAGAGGGACCCGCGCGAGGCAGGGCATCACCATACAACGGAGAGGAGGCACAGGCCAGTTAGGTTTTTGGGGGATTAAGAAAGAAAGAGCGATAGAGAGAGAGAGAGAGAGAGAGAGAGAGAGGGGGAGGGGTTTGTGCTCGGTCCATCAACTCCCCGCCAAGGCGACGCCCCGCCAGACGCAGAACCCACCGGAAGTCCCCAAAGGAGGCCAACCAGATAACACCCACAAAGTCAGACATTTTGCACCCCATTTAGACATCCCCCCGATATATGGGTCATGTGTGGTGGGCCCGCCCATTTACGGAACCAGCGTGTCAGCCCGTCAGTGGGGGACTTCCAAGTCACCGCACCGACATGTGTGGCTGGCTGGACAACGATGGGCGTGAGCGAGCTGTAGTCAGGAGGAACGGTGCGCTCAGGACTCGGTCGTCTCATCCTCTCCGTCTCAGGTCGCCTGCAGGTGGGAGGGGGTGAACCACAAGTCGCACTCTGTACCTGGGGCGCGCGGGGTCCGATGTTCCACGGTCTCAGGTCACTCACGGGCCGTCTGCGTTCTCGCCTTCGTCTGTCGTCTTGCGTCACAGGAGCGGAGCAGGAAGCTTCTGCGTGTGTGCTGGAACTTTGTGGAGTCATCAGAACAGCCGGCGCCAAGCAGGCAGGAGGAGGGAACTCGCCGCCAATCTCCACCATGGCCTGAGGTTTCTGGGATGCAGAGACAGGCTTCGTCGTCCCGGCGTCATCGCTCGGTCCTGGTGGAACCGCTCGCTCGTTGTGGCCTTTGGGTGTCATCATCAGCGAGGCTATATGGCTCTCCGCCAGTTGTAGGGTGTCAAAAGTCATCTTTGTGCCAAACTTCTTTTTGGCCCAGTTGGAGGCGATAAAAAAGGAAGACCTCCAATTGTATCCAATTATAGGAGTCAGCTTGTCCTTTTCAATGTTTAATGCGTTTAAATAATGCCTCTTCAAAATGTCCATAGTTGCGCCGGCCCAATTTCTGGCGTTAATTACAATTAAGGCCTGCGTGTCCGCATTGTTTAATGCAGGCCTTATTCTGTTGGCCAATGTATTTGCCATTTTGGAAATAGTTTGTGGTTGCTCATGTTGGTTAACATTTTTAAGATGATGCAACATTGTGATAATGTTTTGCATACCTCTTATTTTAGGGCCGAAATGGTAGTCTTGGAGACCATCTCCGTTCTGGATGTTGTTGCCTGCTAATTCGCCGTAGCGTGACTCATAGTTGAGGCCACGCCCATCTTCACCGGCGCTAGCAGCAGTAAGCCAAAATGGTGGCACCGCATGGCTTTTGCTAATGCTGCTAGCCATAAAAAGAGGGGCTTGCTTTTTCAACAACCCGGACATTGTATGCAAATATAAGGCAGGCAACAGAATCGGAGGTAGTTTGTTAAAGTGTCAATGGGCAGATGAAAAGGAAAAATGAAAAATCCAAATTTCCAAAAAATAGCACTATTTATTAAACATGTATAAACTATGACAAATCGATGCAACGTTTCGGTAAAACCTTCATCAGGCACGATATGTCATAAAAAAATAGTGTCAAAGAAAATTTAAAGAAGCTTACACAAGGTCACAGGAGCACTTCTGCCGTCGATAACTATGGAGCTTCTGATTCTTTGTTAGACAGTGAAGGAGACTTGAAGGATAGTATGCAGCTCATTGGCTGAACAGGAGACATGTGATCTGCTAGTGTCACTCTGTGGAAAATACCCAGTTGCTAGAATGCCAAGCGTGCATCGCTGGCGCCATCTGGTGGTCAAAACCAGTCATTACAGTGCACTGCGTGTCCCTCTGAATAAAGCTGCCAAATCAACCTATATTCACTGAAATATTAATCAAAATATGATTGTAGATCACCTTAAATTATGCTCTATCCCAATGGAATATAGAAAGACATAATTAGGTGGCAGAAAACCTCCTACCTCCACGCCTAATTGTGATCCAGCATAATTAATAGCCTTATACTTATTCCTTGAAAAATTGTCTCACAAGTTATGACAAGGTTAGATTTTAGGCATACACCATAGTGGGGTAGGTTTAGGCCCCTACCATAGTGGGGTAGGTTTAGGCCCCTAACCTAGTGAGGTTAGGGTTAGGATCAGGATCAGGGTGGAGGTAGGATAGAGTTATCTGCAGCCCATTGGGTTAGGGTTAGGGGTTAGGGTTAGGGTTAGGGTTAGGGTTAGGGTTAGGGTTAGGGTTAGGGTTAGGGTTAGGGTTAGGGTTAGGGTTAGGGTTAGGGTTAGGGTTAGGGTTAGGGTTAGGGTTAGGGGTTAGGGTTAGGGTTAGGGTTAGGGTTAGGGTTAGGGTTAGGGTTAGGGTTAGGGTTAGGGTTAGGGTTAGGGTTAGGGTTAGGGTTAGGGTTAGGGTTAGGGTTAGGGTTAGGGTTAGGGTTAGGGTTAGGGTTAGGGTTAGGGTTAGGGTTAGGGTTAGGGTTAGGGTTAGGGTTAGGGTTAGGGTTAGGGTTAGGGTTAGGGTTAGGGTTAGGGTTAGGGTTAGGGTTAGGGTTAGGGTTAGGGTTAGGGTTAGGGTTAGGGTTAGGGTTAGGGTTAGGGTTAGGGTTAGGGTTAGGGTTAGGGTTAGGGTTAGGGTTAGGGTTAGGGTTAGGGTTAGGGTTAGGGTTAGGGTTAGGGTTAGGGTTAGGGTTAGGGTTAGGGTTAGGGTTAGGGTTAGGGTTAGGGTTAGGGTTAGGGTTAGGGTTAGGGTTAGGGTTAGGGTTAGGGTTAGGTTTGTAGAGGGTTATGGTTAGGGTTAGGATTAGGGTTAGGGGAATGGGACAGGAATTAGGATGGCACGGTCCAATCAACAACCCGCCAGAGTGACGCCCCCACCAGACGCACACCCCCCAAGAACCCCGAACGGCAAGCGCCGAGTGTGGCGTCAACACCGTCAAGTCTTTAAAAATCACACTACGTACGTTTCGGCCTATATGGCCTCATCAGGTGTGAAACTTTAAAAACTTAGGCTTCATTACTTCTCCTAGACCAGTTGTCCCCTCAACTGCTGGAGGTAAAATGAGCCGCGAATGCATAAAGAGGTTTTAAAGGAGCTAGCAGGGGGCGTGGCTTATGCCCTCAACTGCAATGAATCGCTCCGAGTGTTTGCAGGTGGCGATTGCTCACAGCTGCAATAATCACACTCCACAGACATGGACAAGTCTTTGGTGCAAAATAACACCAAAAAATATATTCACTCAAAAGGTAAGTAAAGATAAAAGTGGTCCAGGCCAGCTGGACTCAAAAGCACTGCACACAGGTAAGTAAATAAATCACAGCACACAAATAAAGAAGTATAAATCACTTCAAACGAAATCAAGATACGATCTGTCCATGTCTGTGACCTCTGACCCTAATAATGCTTGGTGGGTCTGCACTTTGTCAAACACCACACACCAACGTCGCCAAACAGAGCCCCCGGGGGGGCGCACGAAAGGCATGGACGCCACTCAACAGGCGGATTGGAGGCACAGGCAAGTTAGGTTTGTAGAGGGTTATGGTTAGGGTTAGGATTAGGGTTAGGGGAATGGGACAGGAATTAGGATGGCACGGTCCAATCAACAACCCGCCAGAGTGACGCCCCCACCAGACGCACACCCCCCAAGAACCCCGAACGGCAAGCGCCGAGTGTGGCGTCAACACCGTCAAGTCTTTAAAAATCACACTACGTACGTTTCGGCCTATATGGCCTCATCAGGTGTGAAACTTTAAAAACTTAGGCTTCATTACTTCTCCTAGACCAGTTGTCCCCTCAACTGCTGGAGGTAAAATGAGCCGCGAATGCATAAAGAGGTTTTAAAGGAGCTAGCAGGGGGCGTGGCTTATGCCCTCAACTGCAATGAATCGCTCCGAGTGTTTGCAGGTGGCGATTGCTCACAGCTGCAATAATCACACTCCACAGACATGGACAAGTCTTTGGTGCAAAATAACACCAAAAAATATATTCACTCAAAAGGTAAGTAAAGATAAAAGTGGTCCAGGCCAGCTGGACTCAAAAGCACTGCACACAGGTAAGTAAATAAATCACAGCACACAAATAAAGAAGTATAAATCACTTCAAACGAAATCAAGATACGATCTGTCCATGTCTGTGACCTCTGACCCTAATAATGCTTGGTGGGTCTGCACTTTGTCAAACACCACACACCAACGTCGCCAAACAGAGCCCCCGGGGGGGCGCACGAAAGGCATGGACGCCACTCAACAGGCGGATTGGAGGCACAGGCAAGTTAGGTTTGTAGAGGGTTATGGTTAGGGTTAGGATTAGGGTTAGGGGAATGGGACAGGAATTAGGATGGCACGGTCCAATCAACAACCCGCCAGAGTGACGCCCCCACCAGACGCACACCCCCCAAGAACCCCGAACGGCAAGCGCCGAGTGTGGCGTCAACACCGTCAAGTCTTTAAAAATCACACTACGTACGTTTCGGCCTATATGGCCTCATCAGGTGTGAAACTTTAAAAACTTAGGCTTCATTACTTCTCCTAGACCAGTTGTCCCCTCAACTGCTGGAGGTAAAATGAGCCGCGAATGCATAAAGAGGTTTTAAAGGAGCTAGCAGGGGGCGTGGCTTATGCCCTCAACTGCAATGAATCGCTCCGAGTGTTTGCAGGTGGCGATTGCTCACAGCTGCAATAATCACACTCCACAGACATGGACAAGTCTTTGGTGCAAAATAACACCAAAAAATATATTCACTCAAAAGGTAAGTAAAGATAAAAGTGGTCCAGGCCAGCTGGACTCAAAAGCACTGCACACAGGTAAGTAAATAAATCACAGCACACAAATAAAGAAGTATAAATCACTTCAAACGAAATCAAGATACGATCTGTCCATGTCTGTGACCTCTGACCCTAATAATGCTTGGTGGGTCTGCACTTTGTCAAACACCACACACCAACGTCGCCAAACAGAGCCCCCGGGGGGGCGCACGAAAGGCATGGACGCCACTCAACAGGCGGATTGGAGGCACAGGCAAGTTAGGTTTGTAGAGGGTTATGGTTAGGGTTAGGATTAGGGTTAGGGGAATGGGACAGGAATTAGGATGGCACGGTCCAATCAACAACCCGCCAGAGTGACGCCCCCACCAGACGCACACCCCCCAAGAACCCCGAACGGCAAGCGCCGAGTGTGGCGTCAACACCGTCAAGTCTTTAAAAATCACACTACGTACGTTTCGGCCTATATGGCCTCATCAGGTGTGAAACTTTAAAAACTTAGGCTTCATTACTTCTCCTAGACCAGTTGTCCCCTCAACTGCTGGAGGTAAAATGAGCCGCGAATGCATAAAGAGGTTTTAAAGGAGCTAGCAGGGGGCGTGGCTTATGCCCTCAACTGCAATGAATCGCTCCGAGTGTTTGCAGGTGGCGATTGCTCACAGCTGCAATAATCACACTCCACAGACATGGACAAGTCTTTGGTGCAAAATAACACCAAAAAATATATTCACTCAAAAGGTAAGTAAAGATAAAAGTGGTCCAGGCCAGCTGGACTCAAAAGCACTGCACACAGGTAAGTAAATAAATCACAGCACACAAATAAAGAAGTATAAATCACTTCAAACGAAATCAAGATACGATCTGTCCATGTCTGTGACCTCTGACCCTAATAATGCTTGGTGGGTCTGCACTTTGTCAAACACCACACACCAACGTCGCCAAACAGAGCCCCCGGGGGGGCGCACGAAAGGCATGGACGCCACTCAACAGGCGGATTGGAGGCACAGGCAAGTTAGGTTTGTAGAGGGTTATGGTTAGGGTTAGGATTAGGGTTAGGGGAATGGGACAGGAATTAGGATGGCACGGTCCAATCAACAACCCGCCAGAGTGACGCCCCCACCAGACGCACACCCCCCAAGAACCCCGAACGGCAAGCGCCGAGTGTGGCGTCAACACCGTCAAGTCTTTAAAAATCACACTACGTACGTTTCGGCCTATATGGCCTCATCAGGTGTGAAACTTTAAAAACTTAGGCTTCATTACTTCTCCTAGACCAGTTGTCCCCTCAACTGCTGGAGGTAAAATGAGCCGCGAATGCATAAAGAGGTTTTAAAGGAGCTAGCAGGGGGCGTGGCTTATGCCCTCAACTGCAATGAATCGCTCCGAGTGTTTGCAGGTGGCGATTGCTCACAGCTGCAATAATCACACTCCACAGACATGGACAAGTCTTTGGTGCAAAATAACACCAAAAAATATATTCACTCAAAAGGTAAGTAAAGATAAAAGTGGTCCAGGCCAGCTGGACTCAAAAGCACTGCACACAGGTAAGTAAATAAATCACAGCACACAAATAAAGAAGTATAAATCACTTCAAACGAAATCAAGATACGATCTGTCCATGTCTGTGACCTCTGACCCTAATAATGCTTGGTGGGTCTGCACTTTGTCAAACACCACACACCAACGTCGCCAAACAGAGCCCCCGGGGGGGCGCACGAAAGGCATGGACGCCACTCAACAGGCGGATTGGAGGCACAGGCAAGTTAGGTTTGTAGAGGGTTATGGTTAGGGTTAGGATTAGGGTTAGGGGAATGGGACAGGAATTAGGATGGCACGGTCCAATCAACAACCCGCCAGAGTGACGCCCCCACCAGACGCACACCCCCCAAGAACCCCGAACGGCAAGCGCCGAGTGTGGCGTCAACACCGTCAAGTCTTTAAAAATCACACTACGTACGTTTCGGCCTATATGGCCTCATCAGGTGTGAAACTTTAAAAACTTAGGCTTCATTACTTCTCCTAGACCAGTTGTCCCCTCAACTGCTGGAGGTAAAATGAGCCGCGAATGCATAAAGAGGTTTTAAAGGAGCTAGCAGGGGGCGTGGCTTATGCCCTCAACTGCAATGAATCGCTCCGAGTGTTTGCAGGTGGCGATTGCTCACAGCTGCAATAATCACACTCCACAGACATGGACAAGTCTTTGGTGCAAAATAACACCAAAAAATATATTCACTCAAAAGGTAAGTAAAGATAAAAGTGGTCCAGGCCAGCTGGACTCAAAAGCACTGCACACAGGTAAGTAAATAAATCACAGCACACAAATAAAGAAGTATAAATCACTTCAAACGAAATCAAGATACGATCTGTCCATGTCTGTGACCTCTGACCCTAATAATGCTTGGTGGGTCTGCACTTTGTCAAACACCACACACCAACGTCGCCAAACAGAGCCCCCGGGGGGGCGCACGAAAGGCATGGACGCCACTCAACAGGCGGATTGGAGGCACAGGCAAGTTAGGTTTGTAGAGGGTTATGGTTAGGGTTAGGATTAGGGTTAGGGGAATGGGACAGGAATTAGGATGGCACGGTCCAATCAACAACCCGCCAGAGTGACGCCCCCACCAGACGCACACCCCCCAAGAACCCCGAACGGCAAGCGCCGAGTGTGGCGTCAACACCGTCAAGTCTTTAAAAATCACACTACGTACGTTTCGGCCTATATGGCCTCATCAGGTGTGAAACTTTAAAAACTTAGGCTTCATTACTTCTCCTAGACCAGTTGTCCCCTCAACTGCTGGAGGTAAAATGAGCCGCGAATGCATAAAGAGGTTTTAAAGGAGCTAGCAGGGGGCGTGGCTTATGCCCTCAACTGCAATGAATCGCTCCGAGTGTTTGCAGGTGGCGATTGCTCACAGCTGCAATAATCACACTCCACAGACATGGACAAGTCTTTGGTGCAAAATAACACCAAAAAATATATTCACTCAAAAGGTAAGTAAAGATAAAAGTGGTCCAGGCCAGCTGGACTCAAAAGCACTGCACACAGGTAAGTAAATAAATCACAGCACACAAATAAAGAAGTATAAATCACTTCAAACGAAATCAAGATACGATCTGTCCATGTCTGTGACCTCTGACCCTAATAATGCTTGGTGGGTCTGCACTTTGTCAAACACCACACACCAACGTCGCCAAACAGAGCCCCCGGGGGGGCGCACGAAAGGCATGGACGCCACTCAACAGGCGGATTGGAGGCACAGGCAAGTTAGGTTTGTAGAGGGTTATGGTTAGGGTTAGGATTAGGGTTAGGGGAATGGGACAGGAATTAGGATGGCACGGTCCAATCAACAACCCGCCAGAGTGACGCCCCCACCAGACGCACACCCCCCAAGAACCCCGAACGGCAAGCGCCGAGTGTGGCGTCAACACCGTCAAGTCTTTAAAAATCACACTACGTACGTTTCGGCCTATATGGCCTCATCAGGTGTGAAACTTTAAAAACTTAGGCTTCATTACTTCTCCTAGACCAGTTGTCCCCTCAACTGCTGGAGGTAAAATGAGCCGCGAATGCATAAAGAGGTTTTAAAGGAGCTAGCAGGGGGCGTGGCTTATGCCCTCAACTGCAATGAATCGCTCCGAGTGTTTGCAGGTGGCGATTGCTCACAGCTGCAATAATCACACTCCACAGACATGGACAAGTCTTTGGTGCAAAATAACACCAAAAAATATATTCACTCAAAAGGTAAGTAAAGATAAAAGTGGTCCAGGCCAGCTGGACTCAAAAGCACTGCACACAGGTAAGTAAATAAATCACAGCACACAAATAAAGAAGTATAAATCACTTCAAACGAAATCAAGATACGATCTGTCCATGTCTGTGACCTCTGACCCTAATAATGCTTGGTGGGTCTGCACTTTGTCAAACACCACACACCAACGTCGCCAAACAGAGCCCCCGGGGGGGCGCACGAAAGGCATGGACGCCACTCAACAGGCGGATTGGAGGCACAGGCAAGTTAGGTTTGTAGAGGGTTATGGTTAGGGTTAGGATTAGGGTTAGGGGAATGGGACAGGAATTAGGATGGCACGGTCCAATCAACAACCCGCCAGAGTGACGCCCCCACCAGACGCACACCCCCCAAGAACCCCGAACGGCAAGCGCCGAGTGTGGCGTCAACACCGTCAAGTCTTTAAAAATCACACTACGTACGTTTCGGCCTATATGGCCTCATCAGGTGTGAAACTTTAAAAACTTAGGCTTCATTACTTCTCCTAGACCAGTTGTCCCCTCAACTGCTGGAGGTAAAATGAGCCGCGAATGCATAAAGAGGTTTTAAAGGAGCTAGCAGGGGGCGTGGCTTATGCCCTCAACTGCAATGAATCGCTCCGAGTGTTTGCAGGTGGCGATTGCTCACAGCTGCAATAATCACACTCCACAGACATGGACAAGTCTTTGGTGCAAAATAACACCAAAAAATATATTCACTCAAAAGGTAAGTAAAGATAAAAGTGGTCCAGGCCAGCTGGACTCAAAAGCACTGCACACAGGTAAGTAAATAAATCACAGCACACAAATAAAGAAGTATAAATCACTTCAAACGAAATCAAGATACGATCTGTCCATGTCTGTGACCTCTGACCCTAATAATGCTTGGTGGGTCTGCACTTTGTCAAACACCACACACCAACGTCGCCAAACAGAGCCCCCGGGGGGGCGCACGAAAGGCATGGACGCCACTCAACAGGCGGATTGGAGGCACAGGCAAGTTAGGTTTGTAGAGGGTTATGGTTAGGGTTAGGATTAGGGTTAGGGGAATGGGACAGGAATTAGGATGGCACGGTCCAATCAACAACCCGCCAGAGTGACGCCCCCACCAGACGCACACCCCCCAAGAACCCCGAACGGCAAGCGCCGAGTGTGGCGTCAACACCGTCAAGTCTTTAAAAATCACACTACGTACGTTTCGGCCTATATGGCCTCATCAGGTGTGAAACTTTAAAAACTTAGGCTTCATTACTTCTCCTAGACCAGTTGTCCCCTCAACTGCTGGAGGTAAAATGAGCCGCGAATGCATAAAGAGGTTTTAAAGGAGCTAGCAGGGGGCGTGGCTTATGCCCTCAACTGCAATGAATCGCTCCGAGTGTTTGCAGGTGGCGATTGCTCACAGCTGCAATAATCACACTCCACAGACATGGACAAGTCTTTGGTGCAAAATAACACCAAAAAATATATTCACTCAAAAGGTAAGTAAAGATAAAAGTGGTCCAGGCCAGCTGGACTCAAAAGCACTGCACACAGGTAAGTAAATAAATCACAGCACACAAATAAAGAAGTATAAATCACTTCAAACGAAATCAAGATACGATCTGTCCATGTCTGTGACCTCTGACCCTAATAATGCTTGGTGGGTCTGCACTTTGTCAAACACCACACACCAACGTCGCCAAACAGAGCCCCCGGGGGGGCGCACGAAAGGCATGGACGCCACTCAACAGGCGGATTGGAGGCACAGGCAAGTTAGGTTTGTAGAGGGTTATGGTTAGGGTTAGGATTAGGGTTAGGGGAATGGGACAGGAATTAGGATGGCACGGTCCAATCAACAACCCGCCAGAGTGACGCCCCCACCAGACGCACACCCCCCAAGAACCCCGAACGGCAAGCGCCGAGTGTGGCGTCAACACCGTCAAGTCTTTAAAAATCACACTACGTACGTTTCGGCCTATATGGCCTCATCAGGTGTGAAACTTTAAAAACTTAGGCTTCATTACTTCTCCTAGACCAGTTGTCCCCTCAACTGCTGGAGGTAAAATGAGCCGCGAATGCATAAAGAGGTTTTAAAGGAGCTAGCAGGGGGCGTGGCTTATGCCCTCAACTGCAATGAATCGCTCCGAGTGTTTGCAGGTGGCGATTGCTCACAGCTGCAATAATCACACTCCACAGACATGGACAAGTCTTTGGTGCAAAATAACACCAAAAAATATATTCACTCAAAAGGTAAGTAAAGATAAAAGTGGTCCAGGCCAGCTGGACTCAAAAGCACTGCACACAGGTAAGTAAATAAATCACAGCACACAAATAAAGAAGTATAAATCACTTCAAACGAAATCAAGATACGATCTGTCCATGTCTGTGACCTCTGACCCTAATAATGCTTGGTGGGTCTGCACTTTGTCAAACACCACACACCAACGTCGCCAAACAGAGCCCCCGGGGGGGCGCACGAAAGGCATGGACGCCACTCAACAGGCGGATTGGAGGCACAGGCAAGTTAGGTTTGTAGAGGGTTATGGTTAGGGTTAGGATTAGGGTTAGGGGAATGGGACAGGAATTAGGATGGCACGGTCCAATCAACAACCCGCCAGAGTGACGCCCCCACCAGACGCACACCCCCCAAGAACCCCGAACGGCAAGCGCCGAGTGTGGCGTCAACACCGTCAAGTCTTTAAAAATCACACTACGTACGTTTCGGCCTATATGGCCTCATCAGGTGTGAAACTTTAAAAACTTAGGCTTCATTACTTCTCCTAGACCAGTTGTCCCCTCAACTGCTGGAGGTAAAATGAGCCGCGAATGCATAAAGAGGTTTTAAAGGAGCTAGCAGGGGGCGTGGCTTATGCCCTCAACTGCAATGAATCGCTCCGAGTGTTTGCAGGTGGCGATTGCTCACAGCTGCAATAATCACACTCCACAGACATGGACAAGTCTTTGGTGCAAAATAACACCAAAAAATATATTCACTCAAAAGGTAAGTAAAGATAAAAGTGGTCCAGGCCAGCTGGACTCAAAAGCACTGCACACAGGTAAGTAAATAAATCACAGCACACAAATAAAGAAGTATAAATCACTTCAAACGAAATCAAGATACGATCTGTCCATGTCTGTGACCTCTGACCCTAATAATGCTTGGTGGGTCTGCACTTTGTCAAACACCACACACCAACGTCGCCAAACAGAGCCCCCGGGGGGGCGCACGAAAGGCATGGACGCCACTCAACAGGCGGATTGGAGGCACAGGCAAGTTAGGTTTGTAGAGGGTTATGGTTAGGGTTAGGATTAGGGTTAGGGGAATGGGACAGGAATTAGGATGGCACGGTCCAATCAACAACCCGCCAGAGTGACGCCCCCACCAGACGCACACCCCCCAAGAACCCCGAACGGCAAGCGCCGAGTGTGGCGTCAACACCGTCAAGTCTTTAAAAATCACACTACGTACGTTTCGGCCTATATGGCCTCATCAGGTGTGAAACTTTAAAAACTTAGGCTTCATTACTTCTCCTAGACCAGTTGTCCCCTCAACTGCTGGAGGTAAAATGAGCCGCGAATGCATAAAGAGGTTTTAAAGGAGCTAGCAGGGGGCGTGGCTTATGCCCTCAACTGCAATGAATCGCTCCGAGTGTTTGCAGGTGGCGATTGCTCACAGCTGCAATAATCACACTCCACAGACATGGACAAGTCTTTGGTGCAAAATAACACCAAAAAATATATTCACTCAAAAGGTAAGTAAAGATAAAAGTGGTCCAGGCCAGCTGGACTCAAAAGCACTGCACACAGGTAAGTAAATAAATCACAGCACACAAATAAAGAAGTATAAATCACTTCAAACGAAATCAAGATACGATCTGTCCATGTCTGTGACCTCTGACCCTAATAATGCTTGGTGGGTCTGCACTTTGTCAAACACCACACACCAACGTCGCCAAACAGAGCCCCCGGGGGGGCGCACGAAAGGCATGGACGCCACTCAACAGGCGGATTGGAGGCACAGGCAAGTTAGGTTTGTAGAGGGTTATGGTTAGGGTTAGGATTAGGGTTAGGGGAATGGGACAGGAATTAGGATGGCACGGTCCAATCAACAACCCGCCAGAGTGACGCCCCCACCAGACGCACACCCCCCAAGAACCCCGAACGGCAAGCGCCGAGTGTGGCGTCAACACCGTCAAGTCTTTAAAAATCACACTACGTACGTTTCGGCCTATATGGCCTCATCAGGTGTGAAACTTTAAAAACTTAGGCTTCATTACTTCTCCTAGACCAGTTGTCCCCTCAACTGCTGGAGGTAAAATGAGCCGCGAATGCATAAAGAGGTTTTAAAGGAGCTAGCAGGGGGCGTGGCTTATGCCCTCAACTGCAATGAATCGCTCCGAGTGTTTGCAGGTGGCGATTGCTCACAGCTGCAATAATCACACTCCACAGACATGGACAAGTCTTTGGTGCAAAATAACACCAAAAAATATATTCACTCAAAAGGTAAGTAAAGATAAAAGTGGTCCAGGCCAGCTGGACTCAAAAGCACTGCACACAGGTAAGTAAATAAATCACAGCACACAAATAAAGAAGTATAAATCACTTCAAACGAAATCAAGATACGATCTGTCCATGTCTGTGACCTCTGACCCTAATAATGCTTGGTGGGTCTGCACTTTGTCAAACACCACACACCAACGTCGCCAAACAGAGCCCCCGGGGGGGCGCACGAAAGGCATGGACGCCACTCAACAGGCGGATTGGAGGCACAGGCAAGTTAGGTTTGTAGAGGGTTATGGTTAGGGTTAGGATTAGGGTTAGGGGAATGGGACAGGAATTAGGATGGCACGGTCCAATCAACAACCCGCCAGAGTGACGCCCCCACCAGACGCACACCCCCCAAGAACCCCGAACGGCAAGCGCCGAGTGTGGCGTCAACACCGTCAAGTCTTTAAAAATCACACTACGTACGTTTCGGCCTATATGGCCTCATCAGGTGTGAAACTTTAAAAACTTAGGCTTCATTACTTCTCCTAGACCAGTTGTCCCCTCAACTGCTGGAGGTAAAATGAGCCGCGAATGCATAAAGAGGTTTTAAAGGAGCTAGCAGGGGGCGTGGCTTATGCCCTCAACTGCAATGAATCGCTCCGAGTGTTTGCAGGTGGCGATTGCTCACAGCTGCAATAATCACACTCCACAGACATGGACAAGTCTTTGGTGCAAAATAACACCAAAAAATATATTCACTCAAAAGGTAAGTAAAGATAAAAGTGGTCCAGGCCAGCTGGACTCAAAAGCACTGCACACAGGTAAGTAAATAAATCACAGCACACAAATAAAGAAGTATAAATCACTTCAAACGAAATCAAGATACGATCTGTCCATGTCTGTGACCTCTGACCCTAATAATGCTTGGTGGGTCTGCACTTTGTCAAACACCACACACCAACGTCGCCAAACAGAGCCCCCGGGGGGGCGCACGAAAGGCATGGACGCCACTCAACAGGCGGATTGGAGGCACAGGCAAGTTAGGTTTGTAGAGGGTTATGGTTAGGGTTAGGATTAGGGTTAGGGGAATGGGACAGGAATTAGGATGGCACGGTCCAATCAACAACCCGCCAGAGTGACGCCCCCACCAGACGCACACCCCCCAAGAACCCCGAACGGCAAGCGCCGAGTGTGGCGTCAACACCGTCAAGTCTTTAAAAATCACACTACGTACGTTTCGGCCTATATGGCCTCATCAGGTGTGAAACTTTAAAAACTTAGGCTTCATTACTTCTCCTAGACCAGTTGTCCCCTCAACTGCTGGAGGTAAAATGAGCCGCGAATGCATAAAGAGGTTTTAAAGGAGCTAGCAGGGGGCGTGGCTTATGCCCTCAACTGCAATGAATCGCTCCGAGTGTTTGCAGGTGGCGATTGCTCACAGCTGCAATAATCACACTCCACAGACATGGACAAGTCTTTGGTGCAAAATAACACCAAAAAATATATTCACTCAAAAGGTAAGTAAAGATAAAAGTGGTCCAGGCCAGCTGGACTCAAAAGCACTGCACACAGGTAAGTAAATAAATCACAGCACACAAATGAAGTATAAATCACTTCAAACGAAATCAAGATACGATCTGTCCATGTCTGTGACCTCTGACCCTAATAATGCTTGGTGGGTCTGCACTTTGTCAAACACCACACACCAACGTCGCCAAACAGAGCCCCCGGGGGGGCGCACGAAAGGCATGGACGCCACTCAACAGGCGGATTGGAGGCACAGGCAAGTTAGGTTTGTAGAGGGTTATGGTTAGGGTTAGGATTAGGGTTAGGGGAATGGGACAGGAATTAGGATGGCACGGTCCAATCAACAACCCGCCAGAGTGACGCCCCCACCAGACGCACACCCCCCAAGGACCCCGAACGGCAAGCGCCGAGTGTGGCGTCAACACCGTCAAGTCTTTAAAAATCACACTACGTACGTTTCGGCCTATATGGCCTCATCAGGTGTGAAACTTTAAAAACTTAGGCTTCATTACTTCTCCTAGACCAGTTGTCCCCTCAACTGCTGGAGGTAAAATGAGCCGCGAATGCATAAAGAGGTTTTAAAGGAGCTAGCAGGGGGCGTGGCTTATGCCCTCAACTGCAATGAATTGCTCAGAGTGTTTGCAGGTGGCGATTGCTCACAGCTGCAATAATCACACTCCACAGACATGGACAAGTCTTTGGTGCAAAATAACACCAAAAAATATATTCACTCAAAAGGTAAGTAAAGATAAAAGTGGTCCAGGCCAGCTGGACTCAAAAGCACTGCACACAGGTAAGTAAATAAATCACAGCACACAAATGAAGTATAAATCACTTCAAACGAAATCAAGATACGATCTGTCCATGTCTGTGACCTCTGACCCTAATAATGCTTGGTGGGTCTGCACTTTGTCAAACACCACACACCAACGTCGCCAAACAGAGCCCCCGGGGGGGCGCACGAAAGGCATGGACGCCACTCAACAGGCGGATTGGAGGCACAGGCAAGTTAGGTTTGTAGAGGGTTATGGTTAGGGTTAGGATTAGGGTTAGGGGAATGGGACAGGAATTAGGATGGCACGGTCCAATCAACAACCCGCCAGAGTGACGCCCCCACCAGACGCACACCCCCCAAGGACCCCGAACGGCAAGCGCCGAGTGTGGCGTCAACACCGTCAAGTCTTTAAAAATCACACTACGTACGTTTCGGCCTATATGGCCTCATCAGGTGTGAAACTTTAAAAACTTAGGCTTCATTACTTCTCCTAGACCAGTTGTCCCCTCAACTGCTGGAGGTAAAATGAGCCGCGAATGCATAAAGAGGTTTTAAAGGAGCTAGCAGGGGGCGTGGCTTATGCCCTCAACTGCAATGAATTGCTCAGAGTGTTTGCAGGTGGCGATTGCTCACAGCTGCAATAATCACACTCCACAGACATGGACAAGTCTTTGGTGCAAAATAACACCAAAAAATATATTCACTCAAAAGGTAAGTAAAGATAAAAGTGGTCCAGGCCAGCTGGACTCAAAAGCACTGCACACAGGTAAGTAAATAAATCACAGCACACAAATGAAGTATAAATCACTTCAAACGAAATCAAGATACGATCTGTCCATGTCTGTGACCTCTGACCCTAATAATGCTTGGTGGGTCTGCACTTTGTCAAACACCACACACCAACGTCGCCAAACAGAGCCCCCGGGGGGGCGCACGAAAGGCATGGACGCCACTCAACAGGCGGATTGGAGGCACAGGCAAGTTAGGTTTGTAGAGGGTTATGGTTAGGGTTAGGATTAGGGTTAGGGGAATGGGACAGGAATTAGGATGGCACGGTCCAATCAACAACCCGCCAGAGTGACGCCCCCACCAGACGCACACCCCCCAAGGACCCCGAACGGCAAGCGCCGAGTGTGGCGTCAACACCGTCAAGTCTTTAAAAATCACACTACGTACGTTTCGGCCTATATGGCCTCATCAGGTGTGAAACTTTAAAAACTTAGGCTTCATTACTTCTCCTAGACCAGTTGTCCCCTCAACTGCTGGAGGTAAAATGAGCCGCGAATGCATAAAGAGGTTTTAAAGGAGCTAGCAGGGGGCGTGGCTTATGCCCTCAACTGCAATGAATTGCTCAGAGTGTTTGCAGGTGGCGATTGCTCACAGCTGCAATAATCACACTCCACAGACATGGACAAGTCTTTGGTGCAAAATAACACCAAAAAATATATTCACTCAAAAGGTAAGTAAAGATAAAAGTGGTCCAGGCCAGCTGGACTCAAAAGCACTGCACACAGGTAAGTAAATAAATCACAGCACACAAATGAAGTATAAATCACTTCAAACGAAATCAAGATACGATCTGTCCATGTCTGTGACCTCTGACCCTAATAATGCTTGGTGGGTCTGCACTTTGTCAAACACCACACACCAACGTCGCCAAACAGAGCCCCCGGGGGGGCGCACGAAAGGCATGGACGCCACTCAACAGGCGGATTGGAGGCACAGGCAAGTTAGGTTTGTAGAGGGTTATGGTTAGGGTTAGGATTAGGGTTAGGGGAATGGGACAGGAATTAGGATGGCACGGTCCAATCAACAACCCGCCAGAGTGACGCCCCCACCAGACGCACACCCCCCAAGGACCCCGAACGGCAAGCGCCGAGTGTGGCGTCAACACCGTCAAGTCTTTAAAAATCACACTACGTACGTTTCGGCCTATATGGCCTCATCAGGTGTGAAACTTTAAAAACTTAGGCTTCATTACTTCTCCTAGACCAGTTGTCCCCTCAACTGCTGGAGGTAAAATGAGCCGCGAATGCATAAAGAGGTTTTAAAGGAGCTAGCAGGGGGCGTGGCTTATGCCCTCAACTGCAATGAATTGCTCAGAGTGTTTGCAGGTGGCGATTGCTCACAGCTGCAATAATCACACTCCACAGACATGGACAAGTCTTTGGTGCAAAATAACACCAAAAAATATATTCACTCAAAAGGTAAGTAAAGATAAAAGTGGTCCAGGCCAGCTGGACTCAAAAGCACTGCACACAGGTAAGTAAATAAATCACAGCACACAAATGAAGTATAAATCACTTCAAACGAAATCAAGATACGATCTGTCCATGTCTGTGACCTCTGACCCTAATAATGCTTGGTGGGTCTGCACTTTGTCAAACACCACACACCAACGTCGCCAAACAGAGCCCCCGGGGGGGCGCACGAAAGGCATGGACGCCACTCAACAGGCGGATTGGAGGCACAGGCAAGTTAGGTTTGTAGAGGGTTATGGTTAGGGTTAGGATTAGGGTTAGGGGAATGGGACAGGAATTAGGATGGCACGGTCCAATCAACAACCCGCCAGAGTGACGCCCCCACCAGACGCACACCCCCCAAGGACCCCGAACGGCAAGCGCCGAGTGTGGCGTCAACACCGTCAAGTCTTTAAAAATCACACTACGTACGTTTCGGCCTATATGGCCTCATCAGGTGTGAAACTTTAAAAACTTAGGCTTCATTACTTCTCCTAGACCAGTTGTCCCCTCAACTGCTGGAGGTAAAATGAGCCGCGAATGCATAAAGAGGTTTTAAAGGAGCTAGCAGGGGGCGTGGCTTATGCCCTCAACTGCAATGAATTGCTCAGAGTGTTTGCAGGTGGCGATTGCTCACAGCTGCAATAATCACACTCCACAGACATGGACAAGTCTTTGGTGCAAAATAACACCAAAAAATATATTCACTCAAAAGGTAAGTAAAGATAAAAGTGGTCCAGGCCAGCTGGACTCAAAAGCACTGCACACAGGTAAGTAAATAAATCACAGCACACAAATGAAGTATAAATCACTTCAAACGAAATCAAGATACGATCTGTCCATGTCTGTGACCTCTGACCCTAATAATGCTTGGTGGGTCTGCACTTTGTCAAACACCACACACCAACGTCGCCAAACAGAGCCCCCGGGGGGGCGCACGAAAGGCATGGACGCCACTCAACAGGCGGATTGGAGGCACAGGCAAGTTAGGTTTGTAGAGGGTTATGGTTAGGGTTAGGATTAGGGTTAGGGGAATGGGACAGGAATTAGGATGGCACGGTCCAATCAACAACCCGCCAGAGTGACGCCCCCACCAGACGCACACCCCCCAAGGACCCCGAACGGCAAGCGCCGAGTGTGGCGTCAACACCGTCAAGTCTTTAAAAATCACACTACGTACGTTTCGGCCTATATGGCCTCATCAGGTGTGAAACTTTAAAAACTTAGGCTTCATTACTTCTCCTAGACCAGTTGTCCCCTCAACTGCTGGAGGTAAAATGAGCCGCGAATGCATAAAGAGGTTTTAAAGGAGCTAGCAGGGGGCGTGGCTTATGCCCTCAACTGCAATGAATTGCTCAGAGTGTTTGCAGGTGGCGATTGCTCACAGCTGCAATAATCACACTCCACAGACATGGACAAGTCTTTGGTGCAAAATAACACCAAAAAATATATTCACTCAAAAGGTAAGTAAAGATAAAAGTGGTCCAGGCCAGCTGGACTCAAAAGCACTGCACACAGGTAAGTAAGGGTTAGGGTTAGGGTTAGGGTTAGGGTTAGGGTTAGGGTTAGGGTTAGGGTTAGGGTTAGGGTTAGGGTTAGGGTTAGGGTTAGGGTTAGGGTTAGGGTTAGGGTTAGGGTTAGGGTTAGGGTTAGGGTTAGGGTTAGGGTTAGGGTTAGGGTTAGGGTTAGGGTTAGGGTTAGGGTTAGGGTTAGGGTTAGGGTTAGGGTTAGGGTTAGGGTTAGGGTTAGGGTTAGGGTTAGGGTTAGGGTTAGGGTTAGGGTTAGGGTTAGGGTTAGGGTTAGGGTTAGGGTTAGGGTTAGGGTTAGGGTTAGGGTTAGGGTTAGGGTTAGGGTTAGGGTTAGGGTTAGGGTTAGGGTTAGGGTTAGGGTTAGGGTTAGGGTTAGGGTTAGGGTTAGGGTTAGGGTTAGGGTTAGGGTTAGGGTTAGGGTTAGGGTTAGGGTTAGGGTTAGGGTTAGGGTTAGGGTTAGGGTTAGGGTTAGGGTTAGGGTTAGGGTTAGGGTTAGGGTTAGGGTTAGGGTTAGGGTTAGGGTTAGGGTTAGGGTTAGGGTTAGGGTTAGGGTTAGGGTTAGGGTTAGGGTTAGGGTTAGGGTTAGGGTTAGGGTTAGGGTTAGGGTTAGGGTTAGGGTTAGGGTTAGGGTTAGGGTTAGGGTTAGGGTTAGGGTTAGGGTTAGGGTTAGGGTTAGGGTTAGGGTTAGGGTTAGGGTTAGGGTTAGGGTTAGGGTTAGGGTTAGGGTTAGGGTTAGGGTTAGGGTTAGGGTTAGGGTTAGGGTTAGGGTTAGGGTTAGGGTTAGGGTTAGGGTTAGGGTTAGGGTTAGGGTTAGGGTTAGGGTTAGGGTTAGGGTTAGGGTTAGGGTTAGGGTTAGGGTTAGGGTTAGGGTTAGGGTTAGGGTTAGGGTTAGGGTTAGGGTTAGGGTTAGGGTTAGGGTTAGGGTTAGGGTTAGGGTTAGGGTTAGGGTTAGGGTTAGGGTTAGGGTTAGGGTTAGGGTTAGGGTTAGGGTTAGGGTTAGGGTTAGGGTTAGGGTTAGGGTTAGGGTTAGGGTTAGGGTTAGGGTTAGGGTTAGGGTTAGGGTTAGGGTTAGGGTTAGGGTTAGGGTTAGGGTTAGGGTTAGGGTTAGGGTTAGGGTTAGGGTTAGGGTTAGGGTTAGGGTTAGGGTTAGGGTTAGGGTTAGGGTTAGGGTTAGGGTTAGGGTTAGGGTTAGGGTTAGGGTTAGGGTTAGGGTTAGGGTTAGGGTTAGGGTTAGGGTTAGGGTTAGGGTTAGGGTTAGGGTTAGGGTTAGGGTTAGGGTTAGGGTTAGGGTTAGGGTTAGGGTTAGGGTTAGGGTTAGGGTTAGGGTTAGGGTTAGGGTTAGGGTTAGGGTTAGGGTTAGGGTTAGGGTTAGGGTTAGGGTTAGGGTTAGGGTTAGGGTTAGGGTTAGGGTTAGGGTTAGGGTTAGGGTTAGGGTTAGGGTTAGGGTTAGGGTTAGGGTTAGGGTTAGGGTTAGGGTTAGGGTTAGGGTTAGGGTTAGGGTTAGGGTTAGGGTTAGGGTTAGGGTTAGGGTTAGGGTTAGGGTTAGGGTTAGGGTTAGGGTTAGGGTTAGGGTTAGGGTTAGGGTTAGGGTTAGGGTTAGGGTTAGGGTTAGGGTTAGGGTTAGGGTTAGGGTTAGGGTTAGGGTTAGGGTTAGGGTTAGGGTTAGGGTTAGGGTTAGGGTTAGGGTTAGGGTTAGGGTTAGGGTTAGGGTTAGGGTTAGGGTTAGGGTTAGGGTTAGGGTTAGGGTTAGGGTTAGGGTTAGGGTTAGGGTTAGGGTTAGGGTTAGGGTTAGGGTTAGGGTTAGGGTTAGGGTTAGGGTTAGGGTTAGGGTTAGGGTTAGGGTTAGGGTTAGGGTTAGGGTTAGGGTTAGGGTTAGGGTTAGGGTTAGGGTTAGGGTTAGGGTTAGGGTTAGGGTTAGGGTTAGGGTTAGGGTTAGGGTTAGGGTTAGGGTTAGGGTTAGGGTTAGGGTTAGGGTTAGGGTTAGGGTTAGGGTTAGGGTTAGGGTTAGGGTTAGGGTTAGGGTTAGGGTTAGGGTTAGGGTTAGGGTTAGGGTTAGGGTTAGGGTTAGGGTTAGGGTTAGGGTTAGGGTTAGGGTTAGGGTTAGGGTTAGGGTTAGGGTTAGGGTTAGGGTTAGGGTTAGGGTTAGGGTTAGGGTTAGGGTTAGGGTTAGGGTTAGGGTTAGGGTTAGGGTTAGGGTTAGGGTTAGGGTTAGGGTTAGGGTTAGGGTTAGGGTTAGGGTTAGGGTTAGGGTTAGGGTTAGGGTTAGGGTTAGGGTTAGGGTTAGGGTTAGGGTTAGGGTTAGGGTTAGGGTTAGGGTTAGGGTTAGGGTTAGGGTTAGGGTTAGGGTTAGGGTTAGGGTTAGGGTTAGGGTTAGGGTTAGGGTTAGGGTTAGGGTTAGGGTTAGGGTTAGGGTTAGGGTTAGGGTTAGGGTTAGGGTTAGGGTTAGGGTTAGGGTTAGGGTTAGGGTTAGGGTTAGGGTTAGGGTTAGGGTTAGGGTTAGGGTTAGGGTTAGGGTTAGGGTTAGGGTTAGGGTTAGGGTTAGGGTTAGGGTTAGGGTTAGGGTTAGGGTTAGGGTTAGGGTTAGGGTTAGGGTTAGGGTTAGGGTTAGGGTTAGGGTTAGGGTTAGGGTTAGGGTTAGGGTTAGGGTTAGGGTTAGGGTTAGGGTTAGGGTTAGGGTTAGGGTTAGGGTTAGGGTTAGGGTTAGGGTTAGGGTTAGGGTTAGGGTTAGGGTTAGGGTTAGGGTTAGGGTTAGGGTTAGGGTTAGGGTTAGGGTTAGGGTTAGGGTTAGGGTTAGGGTTAGGGTTAGGGTTAGGGTTAGGGTTAGGGTTAGGGTTAGGGTTAGGGTTAGGGTTAGGGTTAGGGTTAGGGTTAGGGTTAGGGTTAGGGTTAGGGTTAGGGTTAGGGTTAGGGTTAGGGTTAGGGTTAGGGTTAGGGTTAGGGTTAGGGTTAGGGTTAGGGTTAGGGTTAGGGTTAGGGTTAGGGTTAGGGTTAGGGTTAGGGTTAGGGTTAGGGTTAGGGTTAGGGTTAGGGTTAGGGTTAGGGTTAGGGTTAGGGTTAGGGTTAGGGTTAGGGTTAGGGTTAGGGTTAGGGTTAGGGTTAGGGTTAGGGTTAGGGTTAGGGTTAGGGTTAGGGTTAGGGTTAGGGTTAGGGTTAGGGTTAGGGTTAGGGTTAGGGTTAGGGTTAGGGTTAGGGTTAGGGTTAGGGTTAGGGTTAGGGTTAGGGTTAGGGTTAGGGTTAGGGTTAGGGTTAGGGTTAGGGTTAGGGTTAGGGTTAGGGTTAGGGTTAGGGTTAGGGTTAGGGTTAGGGTTAGGGTTAGGGTTAGGGTTAGGGTTAGGGTTAGGGTTAGGGTTAGGGTTAGGGTTAGGGTTAGGGTTAGGGTTAGGGTTAGGGTTAGGGTTAGGGTTAGGGTTAGGGTTAGGGTTAGGGTTAGGGTTAGGGTTAGGGTTAGGGTTAGGGTTAGGGTTAGGGTTAGGGTTAGGGTTAGGGTTAGGGTTAGGGTTAGGGTTAGGGTTAGGGTTAGGGTTAGGGTTAGGGTTAGGGTTAGGGTTAGGGTTAGGGTTAGGGTTAGGGTTAGGGTTAGGGTTAGGGTTAGGGTTAGGGTTAGGGTTAGGGTTAGGGTTAGGGTTAGGGTTAGGGTTAGGGTTAGGGTTAGGGTTAGGGTTAGGGTTAGGGTTAGGGTTAGGGTTAGGGTTAGGGTTAGGGTTAGGGTTAGGGTTAGGGTTAGGGTTAGGGTTAGGGTTAGGGTTAGGGTTAGGGTTAGGGTTAGGGTTAGGGTTAGGGTTAGGGTTAGGGTTAGGGTTAGGGTTAGGGTTAGGGTTAGGGTTAGGGTTAGGGTTAGGGTTAGGGTTAGGGTTAGGGTTAGGGTTAGGGTTAGGGTTAGGGTTAGGGTTAGGGTTAGGGTTAGGGTTAGGGTTAGGGTTAGGGTTAGGGTTAGGGTTAGGGTTAGGGTTAGGGTTAGGGTTAGGGTTAGGGTTAGGGTTAGGGTTAGGGTTAGGGTTAGGGTTAGGGTTAGGGTTAGGGTTAGGGTTAGGGTTAGGGTTAGGGTTAGGGTTAGGGTTAGGGTTAGGGTTAGGGTTAGGGTTAGGGTTAGGGTTAGGGTTAGGGTTAGGGTTAGGGTTAGGGTTAGGGTTAGGGTTAGGGTTAGGGTTAGGGTTAGGGTTAGGGTTAGGGTTAGGGTTAGGGTTAGGGTTAGGGTTAGGGTTAGGGTTAGGGTTAGGGTTAGGGTTAGGGTTAGGGTTAGGGTTAGGGTTAGGGTTAGGGTTAGGGTTAGGGTTAGGGTTAGGGTTAGGGTTAGGGTTAGGGTTAGGGTTAGGGTTAGGGTTAGGGTTAGGGTTAGGGTTAGGGTTAGGGTTAGGGTTAGGGTTAGGGTTAGGGTTAGGGTTAGGGTTAGGGTTAGGGTTAGGGTTAGGGTTAGGGTTAGGGTTAGGGTTAGGGTTAGGGTTAGGGTTAGGGTTAGGGTTAGGGTTAGGGTTAGGGTTAGGGTTAGGGTTAGGGTTAGGGTTAGGGTTAGGGTTAGGGTTAGGGTTAGGGTTAGGGTTAGGGTTAGGGTTAGGGTTAGGGTTAGGGTTAGGGTTAGGGTTAGGGTTAGGGTTAGGGTTAGGGTTAGGGTTAGGGTTAGGGTTAGGGTTAGGGTTAGGGTTAGGGTTAGGGTTAGGGTTAGGGTTAGGGTTAGGGTTAGGGTTAGGGTTAGGGTTAGGGTTAGGGTTAGGGTTAGGGTTAGGGTTAGGGTTAGGGTTAGGGTTAGGGTTAGGGTTAGGGTTAGGGTTAGGGTTAGGGTTAGGGTTAGGGTTAGGGTTAGGGTTAGGGTTAGGGTTAGGGTTAGGGTTAGGGTTAGGGTTAGGGTTAGGGTTAGGGTTAGGGTTAGGGTTAGGGTTAGGGTTAGGGTTAGGGTTAGGGTTAGGGTTAGGGTTAGGGTTAGGGTTAGGGTTAGGGTTAGGGTTAGGGTTAGGGTTAGGGTTAGGGTTAGGGTTAGGGTTAGGGTTAGGGTTAGGGTTAGGGTTAGGGTTAGGGTTAGGGTTAGGGTTAGGGTTAGGGTTAGGGTTAGGGTTAGGGTTAGGGTTAGGGTTAGGGTTAGGGTTAGGGTTAGGGTTAGGGTTAGGGTTAGGGTTAGGGTTAGGGTTAGGGTTAGGGTTAGGGTTAGGGTTAGGGTTAGGGTTAGGGTTAGGGTTAGGGTTAGGGTTAGGGTTAGGGTTAGGGTTAGGGTTAGGGTTAGGGTTAGGGTTAGGGTTAGGGTTAGGGTTAGGGTTAGGGTTAGGGTTAGGGTTAGGGTTAGGGTTAGGGTTAGGGTTAGGGTTAGGGTTAGGGTTAGGGTTAGGGTTAGGGTTAGGGTTAGGGTTAGGGTTAGGGTTAGGGTTAGGGTTAGGGTTAGGGTTAGGGTTAGGGTTAGGGTTAGGGTTAGGGTTAGGGTTAGGGTTAGGGTTAGGGTTAGGGTTAGGGTTAGGGTTAGGGTTAGGGTTAGGGTTAGGGTTAGGGTTAGGGTTAGGGTTAGGGTTAGGGTTAGGGTTAGGGTTAGGGTTAGGGTTAGGGTTAGGGTTAGGGTTAGGGTTAGGGTTAGGGTTAGGGTTAGGGTTAGGGTTAGGGTTAGGGTTAGGGTTAGGGTTCGGGTTAGGGTTAGGGTTAGGGTTAGGGTTAGGGTTAGGGTTAGGGTTAGGGTTAGGGTTAGGGTTAGGGTTAGGGTTAGGGTTAGGGTTAGGGTTAGGGTTAGGGTTAGGGTTAGGGTTAGGGTTAGGGTTAGGGTTAGGGTTAGGGTTAGGGTTAGGGTTAGGGTTAGGGTTAGGGTTAGGGTTAGGGTTAGGGTTAGGGTTAGGGTTAGGGTTAGGGTTAGGGTTAGGGTTAGGGTTAGGGTTAGGGTTAGGGTTAGGGTTAGGGTTAGGGTTAGGGTTAGGGTTAGGGTTAGGGTTAGGGTTAGGGTTAGGGTTAGGGTTAGGGTTAGGGTTAGGGTTAGGGTTAGGGTTAGGGTTAGGGTTAGGGTTAGGGTTAGGGTTAGGGTTAGGGTTAGGGTTAGGGTTAGGGTTAGGGTTAGGGTTAGGGTTAGGGTTAGGGTTAGGGTTAGGGTTAGGGTTAGGGTTAGGGTTAGGGTTAGGGTTAGGGTTAGGGTTAGGGTTAGGGTTAGGGTTAGGGTTAGGGTTAGGGTTAGGGTTAGGGTTAGGGTTAGGGTTAGGGTTAGGGTTAGGGTTAGGGT
>NC_084743.1:306353-356966 GCF_033978785.1 Entelurus aequoreus
TAGGTGATTTTTAGCCTCTCTCGATTTTGTACTAGAAAAAATCCAATTATTATTTTTTTTTTTTCCGTTTTTTTTTTCTAAGTGTCTGATCGAGAGAAGGAAAAAGAGGTGATTTTTAGCCTCTCTCGATTTTTGTACTTAGAAAAAATCCAATTTTTTTTTTTTTTTTTTTCCGTTTTTTTTCTAAGTGTCTGATCGAGAGAAGGAAAAAGAGGTGATTTTTAGCCTCTCTCGATTTTGTACTTAGAAAAAATCCAATTTTTTTTTTTTTTTTTTTCCGTTTTTTTTTCTAAGTGTCTGATCGAGAGAAGGAAAAAGAGGTGATTTTTAGCCTCTCTCGATTTTGTACTTAGAAAAAATCCAATTTTTTTTTTTTTTTTTTCCGTTTTTTTTCTAAGTGTCTGATCGAGAGAAGGAAAAAGAGGTGATTTTTAGCCTCTCTCGATTTTGTACTTAGAAAAAATCCAATTTTTTTTTTTTTTTTTTCCGTTTTTTTTCTAAGTGTCTGATCGAGAGAAGGAAAAAGAGGTGATTTTTAGCCTCTCTCGATTTTGTACTTAGAAAAAATCCAAATTTTTTTTTTTTTTTCCGTTTTTTTTTCTAAGTGTCTGATCGAGAGAAGGAAAAAGAGGTGATTTTTAGCCTCTCTCGATTTTGTACTTAGAAAAAATCCAATTTTTTTTTTTTTTTTTCCGTTTTTTTTCTAAGTGTCTGATCGAGAGAAGGAAAAAGAGGTGATTTTTAGCCTCTCTCGATTTTGTACTTAGAAAAAATCCAATTTTTTTTTTTTTTTTTTCCGTTTTTTTTCTAAGTGTCTGATCGAGAGAAGGAAAAAGAGGTGATTTTTAGCCTCTCTCGATTTTGTACTTAGAAAAAATCCAATTTTTTTTTTTTTTTTTTCCGTTTTTTTTCTAAGTGTCTGATCGAGAGAAGGAAAAAGAGGTGATTTTTAGCCTCTCTCGATTTTGTACTTAGAAAAAATCCAATTTTTTTTTTTTTTTTTTTTTTTTTTCCCGTTTTTTTTCTAAGTGTCTGATCGAGAGAAGGAAAAATAGGTGATTTTTAGCCTCTCTCGATTTTGTACTTAGAAAAAATCCAATTATTTTTTTTTTTTTTCCGTTTTTTTTCTAAGTGTCTGATCGAGAGAAGGAAAAAGAGGTGATTTTTAGCCTCTCTCGATTTTGTACTTAGAAAAAATCCAATTTTTTTTTATTTTTTTTCCGTTTTTTTTCTAAGTGTCTGATCGAGAGAAGGAAAAAGAGGTGATTTTTAGCCTCTCTCGATTTTGTACTTAGAAAAAATCCAATTTTTTTTTTTTTTTTTTTTTTTTTCCGTTTTTTTTCTAAGTGTCTGATCGAGAGAAGGAAAAAGAGGTGATTTTTAGCCTCTCTCGATTTTGTACTTAGAAAAAATCCAAATTTTTATTTTTTTTTTTTCCGTTTTTTTTCTAAGTGTCTGATCGAGAGAAGGAAAAAGAGGTGATTTTTAGCCTCTCTCGATTTTGTACTGAGAAAAAATCCAATTTTTATTTTTTTTTTTCCGTTTTTTTTCTAAGTGTCTGATCGAGAGAAGGAAAAAGAGGTGATTTTTAGCCTCTCTCGATTTTGTACTTAGAAAAAATCCAATTTTTTTTTTTTTTTTTCCGTTTTTTTTCTAAGTGTCTGATCGAGAGAAGGAAAAAGAGGTGATTTTAGCCTCTCTCGATTTTGTACTTAGAAAAAATCCAATTTTTTTTTTTTTTTTTTCCGTTTTTTTTCTAAGTGTCTGATCGAGAGAAGGAAAAAGAGGTGATTTTTAGCCTCTCTCGATTTTGTACTTAGAAAAAAATCCAAATTTTTTTTTTTTTTTTTTTTTTTTTTCCCGTTTTTTTTCTAAGTGTCTGATCGAGAGAAGGAAAAATAGGTGATTTTTAGCCTCTCTCGATTTTGTACTTAGAAAAAATCCAATTATTTTTTTTTTTTTTCCGTTTTTTTTCTAAGTGTCTGATCGAGAGAAGGAAAAAGAGGTGATTTTTAGCCTCTCTCGATTTTGTACTTAGAAAAAATCCAATTTTTTTTTATTTTTTTTTCCGTTTTTTTTTCTAAGTGTCTGATCGAGAGAAGGAAAAAGAGGTGATTTTTAGCCTCTCTCGATTTGTACTTAGAAAAAATCCAATTTTTTTTTTTTTTTTTTCCGTTTTTTTTCTAAGTGTCTGATCGAGAGAAGGAAAAAGAGGTGATTTTTAGCCTCTCTCGATTTTGTACTTAGAAAAAATCCAATTTTTTTTTTTTTTTTTTCCGTTTTTTTTCTAAGTGTCTGATCGAGAGAAGGAAAAAGAGGTGATTTTAGCCTCTCTCGATTTTGTACTTAGAAAAAATCCAATTTTTTTTTTTTTTTTTTTTCCGTTTTTTTTCTAAGTGTCTGATTGAGAGAAGGAAAAAGAGGTGATTTTTAGCCTCTCTCGATTTTGTACTTAGAAAAAAATCCAAATTTTTTTTTTTTTTTTTTTTTTTTTTTTCCCGTTTTTTTTCTAAGTGTCTGATCGAGAGAAGGAAAAATAGGTGATTTTTAGCCTCTCTCGATTTTGTACTTAGAAAAAATCCAATTTTTTTTTTTTTTTTTTCCGTTTTTTTTCTAAGTGTCTGATCGATAGAAGGAAAAAGAGGTGATTTTTAGCCTCTCTCGATTTTGTACTTAGAAAAATCCAATTTTTTTTTTTTTTTTTCCGTTTTTTTTCTAAGTGTCTGATCGAGAGAAGGAAAAAGAGGTGATTTTTAGCCTCTCTCGATTTTGTACTTAGAAAAAATCCAATTTTTTTTTTTTTTTTTTTCCGTTTTTTTTTCTAAGTGTCTGATCGAGAGAAGGAAAAAGAGGTGATTTTAGCCTCTCTCGATTTTGTACTTAGAAAAAATCCAATTTTTTTTTTTTTTTTTTCCGTTTTTTTTCTAAGTGTCTGATTGAGAGAAGGAAAAAGAGGTGATTTTTAGCCTCTCTCGATTTTGTACTTAGAAAAAAATCCAAATTTTTTTTTTTTTTTTTTTTTTTTTTTTCCCGTTTTTTTTTCTAAGTGTCTGATCGAGAGAAGGAAAAATAGGTGATTTTTAGCCTCTCTCGATTTTGTACTTAGAAAAAATCCAATTATTATTTTTTTTTTTCCGTTTTTTTTCTAAGTGTCTGATCGAGAGAAGGAAAAAGAGGTGATTTTTAGCCTCTCTCGATTTTGTACTTAGAAAAAATCCAATTTTTTTTTTTTTTTTTTTCCGTTTTTTTTCTAAGTGTCTGATCGAGAGAAGGAAAAAGAGGTGATTTTTAGCCTCTCTCGATTTTGTACTTAGAAAAAATCCAATTTTTTTTTTTTTTTTTTTCCGTTTTTTTTCTAAGTGTCTGATCGAGAGAAGGAAAAAGAGGTGATTTTTAGCCTCTCTCGATTTTGTACTTAGAAAAAATCCAAATTTTTTTTTTTTTTTTTCCGTTTTTTTTCTAAGTGTCTGATCGAGAGAAGGAAAAAGAGGTGATTTTTAGCCTCTCTCGATTTTGTACTTAGAAAAAATCCAATTTTTTTTTTTTTTTTTTCCGTTTTTTTTCTAAGTGTCTGATCGAGAGAAGGAAAAAGAGGTGATTTTTAGCCTCTCTCGATTTTGTACTTAGAAAAAATCCAAATTTTTTTTTTTTTTTCCGTTTTTTTTCTAAGTGTCTGATCGAGAAAAGGAAAAAGAGGTGATTTTTAGCCTCTCTCGATTTTGTACTTAGAAAAAATCCAATTTTTTTTTTTTTTTTTTCCGTTTTTTTTCTAAGTGTCTGATCGAGAGAAGGAAAAAGAGGTGATTTTTAGCCTCTCTCGATTTTGTACTTAGAAAAAATCCAATTTTTTTTTTTTTTTTTTCCGTTTTTTTTCTAAGTGTCTGATCGAGAGAAGGAAAAAGAGGTGATTTTAGCCTCTCTCGATTTTGTACTTAGAAAAAATCCAATTTTTTTTTTTTTTTTTTTCCGTTTTTTTTCTAAGTGTCTGATCGAGAGAAGGAAAAAGAGGTGATTTTTAGCCTCTCTCGATTTTGTACTTAGAAAAAAATCCAAATTTTTTTTTTTTTTTTTTTTTTTTTTTTCCCGTTTTTTTTCTAAGTGTCTGATCGAGAGAAGGAAAAATAGGTGATTTTTAGCCTCTCTCGATTTTGTACTTAGAAAAAATCCAATTATTTTTTTTTTTTTCCGTTTTTTTTCTAAGTGTCTGATCGAGAGAAGGAAAAAGAGGTGATTTTTAGCCTCTCTCGATTTTGTACTTAGAAAAAATCCAATTTTTTTTTTTTTTTTTTCCGTTTTTTTTCTAAGTGTCTGATTGAGAGAAGGAAAAAGAGGTGATTTTTAGCCTCTCTCGATTTTGTACTTAGAAAAAATCCAAATTTTTTTTTTTTTTTTTTTTTTTTTTCCCGTTTTTTTTCTAAGTGTCTGATCGAGAGAAGGAAAAATAGGTGATTTTTAGCCTCTCTCGATTTTGTACTTAGAAAAAATCCAATTATTTTTTTTTTTTTCCGTTTTTTTTCTAAGTGTCTGATCGAGAGAAGGAAAAAGAGGTGATTTTTAGCCTCTCTCGATTTTGTACTTAGAAAAAATCCAATTTTTTTTTTTTTTTTTTTTCCGTTTTTTTTCTAAGTGTCTGATCGAGAGAAGGAAAAAGAGGTGATTTTTAGCCTCTCTCGATTTTGTACTTAGAAAAAATCCAATTTTTTTTTTTTTTTTTTCCGTTTTTTTTCTAAGTGTCTGATCGAGAGAAGGAAAAAGAGGTGATTTTTAGCCTCTCTCGATTTTGTACTTAGAAAAAATCCAATTTTTTTTTTTTTTTTTTCCGTTTTTTTTCTAAGTGTCTGATCGAGAGAAGGAAAAAGAGGTGATTTTTAGCCTCTCTCGATTTTGTACTTAGAAAAAATCCAATTTTTTTTTTTTTTTTTTTCCGTTTTTTTTCTAAGTGTCTGATCGAGAGAAGGAAAAAGAGGTGATTTTAGCCTCTCTCGATTTTGTACTTAGAAAAAATCCAATTTTTTTTTTTTTTTTTTTCCGTTTTTTTTCTAAGTGTCTGATTGAGAGAAGGAAAAAGAGGTGATTTTTAGCCTCTCTCGATTTTGTACTTAGAAAAAAATCCAAATTTTTTTTTTTTTTTTTTTTTTTTTTTCCCGTTTTTTTTCTAAGTGTCTGATCGAGAGAAGGAAAAATAGGTGATTTTTAGCCTCTCTCGATTTTGTACTTAGAAAAAATCCAATTATTTTTTTTTTTTTTCCGTTTTTTTTCTAAGTGTCTGATCGAGAGAAGGAAAAAGAGGTGATTTTTAGCCTCTCTCGATTTTGTACTTAGAAAAAATCCAATTTTTTTTTTTTTTTTTTTCCGTTTTTTTTCTAAGTGTCTGATCGAGAGAAGGAAAAAGAGGTGATTTTTAGCCTCTCTCGATTTTGTACTTAGAAAAAATCCAATTTTTTTTTTTTTTTTTTTTTCCGTTTTTTTTCTAAGTGTCTGATCGAGAGAAGGAAAAAGAGGTGATTTTTAGCCTCTCTCGATTTTGTACTTAGAAAAATCCAAATTTTTTTTTTTTTTTTTCCGTTTTTTTTCTAAGTGTCTGATCGAGAGAAGGAAAAAGAGGTGATTTTTAGCCTCTCTCGATTTTGTACTTAGAAAAAATCCAATTTTTTTTTTTTTTTTTTCCGTTTTTTTTTCTAAGTGTCTGATCGAGAGAAGGAAAAAGAGGTGATTTTTAGCCTCTCTCGATTTTGTACTTAGAAAAAATCCAAATTTTTTTTTTTTTTTCCGTTTTTTTTCTAAGTGTCTGATCGAGAAAAGGAAAAAGAGGTGATTTTTAGCCTCTCTCGATTTTGTACTTAGAAAAAATCCAATTTTTTTTTTTTTTTTTCCGTTTTTTTTTCTAAGTGTCTGATCGAGAGAAGGAAAAAGAGGTGATTTTTAGCCTCTCTCGATTTTGTACTTAGAAAAAATCCAATTTTTTTTTTTTTTTTTTCCGTTTTTTTTCTAAGTGTCTGATCGAGAGAAGGAAAAAGAGGTGATTTTAGCCTCTCTCGATTTTGTACTTAGAAAAAATCCAATTTTTTTTTTTTTTTTTTTCCGTTTTTTTTCTAAGTGTCTGATCGAGAGAAGGAAAAAGAGGTGATTTTTAGCCTCTCTCGATTTTGTACTTAGAAAAAAATCCAAATTTTTTTTTTTTTTTTTTTTTTTTTTCCCGTTTTTTTTCTAAGTGTCTGATCGAGAGAAGGAAAAATAGGTGATTTTTAGCCTCTCTCGATTTTGTACTTAGAAAAAATCCAATTTTTTTTTTTTTTTTCCGTTTTTTTTCTAAGTGTCTGATCGAGAGAAGGAAAAAGAGGTGATTTTTAGCCTCTCTCGATTTTGTACTTAGAAAAAATCCAATTTTTTTTTTTTTTTTTTCCGTTTTTTTTCTAAGTGTCTGATCGAGAGAAGGAAAAAGAGGTGATTTTTAGCCTCTCTCGATTTTGTACTTAGAAAAAATCCAATTTTTTTTTTTTTTTTTTTCCGTTTTTTTTCTAAGTGTCTGATCGAGAGAAGGAAAAATAGGTGATTTTTAGCCTCTCTCGATTTTGTACTTAGAAAAAATCCAATTTTTTTTTTTTTTTTTTCCGTTTTTTTTCTAAGTGTCTGATCGAGAGAAGGAAAAAGAGGTGATTTTTAGCCTCTCTCGATTTTGTACTTAGAAAAAATCCAATTTTTTTTTTTTTTTTTTCCGTTTTTTTTCTAAGTGTCTGATCGAGAGAAGGAAAAAGAGGTGATTTTTAGCCTCTCTCGATTTTGTACTTAGAAAAAATCCAAATTTTTTTTTTTTTTTTCCGTTTTTTTTCTAAGTGTCTGATCGAGAAAAGGAAAAAGAGGTGATTTTTAGCCTCTCTCGATTTTGTACTTAGAAAAAATCCAATTTTTTTTTTTTTTTTTTTTCCGTTTTTTTTCTAAGTGTCTGATCGAGAGAAGGAAAAAGAGGTGATTTTTAGCCTCTCTCGATTTTGTACTTAGAAAAAATCCCAATTTTTTTTTTTTTTTTTCCGTTTTTTTTTCTAAGTGTCTGATCGAGAGAAGGAAAAATAGGTGATTTTTAGCCTCTCTCGATTTTGTACTTAGAAAAAAATCCAATTTTTTTTTTTTTTTTTTCCGTTTTTTTTCTAAGTGTCTGATCGAGAGAAGGAAAAAGAGGTGATTTTTAGCCTCTCTCGATTTTGTACTTAGAAAAAATCCAATTTTTTTTTTTTTTTTTTTCCGTTTTTTTTCTAAGTGTCTGATCGAGAGAAGGAAAAAGAGGTGATTTTTAGCCTCTCTCGATTTTGTACTTAGAAAAAATCCAATTTTTTTTTTTTTTTTTTTCCGTTTTTTTCTAAGTGTCTGATCGAGAGAAGGAAAAAGAGGTGATTTTTAGCCTCTCTCGATTTTGTACTTAGAAAAAATCCAAATTTTTTTTTTTTTTTTTCCGTTTTTTTTTCTAAGTGTCTGATCGAGAGAAGGAAAAAGAGGTGATTTTTAGCCTCTCTCGATTTTGTACTTAGAAAAAATCCAAATTTTTTTTTTTTTTTTTCCGTTTTTTTTTCTAAGTGTCTGATCGAGAAAAGGAAAAAGAGGTGATTTTTAGCCTCTCTCGATTTTGTACTTAGAAAAAATCCAATTTTTTTTTTTTTTTTTTTCCGTTTTTTTTCTAAGTGTCTGATCGAGAGAAGGAAAAAGAGGTGATTTTTAGCCTCTCTCGATTTTGTACTTAGAAAAAATCCAAATTATTTTTTTTTTTTTTTCCGTTTTTTTTCTAAGTGTCTGATCGAGAGAAGGAAAAAGAGGTGATTTTTAGCCTCTCTCGATTTTGTACTTAGAAAAAATCCAAATTTTTTTTTTTTTTTCCGTTTTTTTTCTAAGTGTCTGATCGAGAAAAGGAAAAAGAGGTGATTTTTAGCCTCTCTCGATTTTGTACTTAGAAAAAATCCAATTTTTTTTTTTTTTTTTTTCCGTTTTTTTTCTAAGTGTCTGATCGAGAGAAGGAAAAAGAGGTGATTTTTAGCCTCTCTCGATTTTGTACTTAGAAAAAATCCAAATTATTTTTTTTTTTTTCCGTTTTTTTTCTAAGTGTCTGATCGAGAGAAGGAAAAAGAGGTGATTTTAGCCTCTCTCGATTTTGTACTTAGAAAAAATCCAATTTTTTTTTTTTTTTTCCGTTTTTTTTCTAAGTGTCTGATCGAGAGAAGGAAAAAGAGGTGATTTTTAGCCTCTCTCGATTTTGTACTTAGAAAAAATCCAAATTTTTTTTTTTTTTTTTTCCGTTTTTTTTCTAAGTGTCTGATCGAGAGAAGGAAAAAGAGGTGATTTTTAGCCTCTCTCGATTTTGTACTTAGAAAAAATCCAAATTTTTTTTTTTTTTTTTCCGTTTTTTTTTCCGTTTTTTTTCTAAGTGTCTGATCGAGAGAAGGAAAAATAGGTGATTTTTAGCCTCTCTCGATTTTGTACTTAGAAAAAATCCAATTTTTTTTTTTTTTTTTTCCGTTTTTTTTCTAAGTGTCTGATCGAGAAAAGGAAAAAGAGGTGATTTTTAGCCTCTCTCGATTTTGTACTTAGAAAAAATCCAAATTTTTTATTTTTTTTTTCCGTTTTTTTTCTAAGTGTCTGATCGAGAGAAGGAAAAAGAGGTGATTTTTAGCCTCTCTCGATTTTGTGGTTAGGGTTAGGGTTAGGGTTAGGGTTAGGGTTAGGGTTAGGGTTAGGGTTAGGGTTAGGGTTAGGTTAGGGGTTAGGGTTAGGGTTAGGGTTAGGGTTAGGGTTAGGGTTAGGGTTAGGGTTAGGGTTAGGGTTAGGGTTAGGGTTAGGGGTTAGGGTTAGGGTTAGGGTTAGGGTTAGGGTTAGGGTTAGGGGTTAGGGTTAGGGTTAGGGTTAGGGTTAGGGTTAGGGTTAGGGTTAGGGTTAGGGTTAGGGTTAGGGTTAGGGTTAGGGTTAGGGTTAGGGTTAGGGTTAGGGTTAGGGGGTTAGGTTTGTGGTTAGGGTTAGGGTTAGGGTAAGGGGGAGGGGCAAAGGGTGTGCACTGTCCGTCTACAACCCGTCAGGCGACGCCCACGCCAAACGCAAAACTCCCCAGAGACCCCGAATGAGAATGCGGTGGCAAACACAAGCGCAGAAACTATTGTGGCTGTCCAACTACGCGTTTCGGCCCCCTAGGCCTCATCAGGTTGGCTTTCTGTTACCTCATGCCTACTGGGACGCTTCTAATTCCCAGTAGGTGGAGCACTCCTAGTCTCCTGAGGCTAATTCATCTTCCCTATTTCTCTACAGCAGGATGTGCCCTCATCGACCGCCGGGGAGGGAGTGAGCCTTCTGGCAGGAGGAGCTATTTATAGGAGAATACTGCAGGGGGCGGGGCTCAAGCTCTCCACTGCAGTGTCGCCAGCCAGCGACTTCTCAAAAATATTGATCAAAAATTAATCCTACATGTGTGACGTGTCATCTTGACGTATTGTGTGCGTCACACAGTGGACAAACACCCAGGTAAGTATCAATGTGTTTGTTACCTGTATTAAAATGTTTGCTTTGATCAAGCTCTGACTCCTGTGTTATTAATGTGTTTGACCCCTCCACCACATCACAAACAAAGTCCCCAGAGGGCCCACGGACGGCAGGGCGCCACCCAACAGACGGGTTGGAGGCACTGGCGGGTTAGGTTTGTGGTTAGGGTTAGGGTTAGGGTAAGGGGGAGGGGCAAAGGGTGTGCACTGTCCGTCTACAACCCGTCAGGCGACGCCCACGCCAAACGCAAAACTCCCCAGAGACCCCGAATGAGAATGCGGTGGCAAACACAAGCGCAGAAACTATTGTGGCTGTCCAACTACGCGTTTCGGCCCCCTAGGCCTCATCAGGTTGGCTTTCTGTTACCTCATGCCTACTGGGACGCTTCTAATTCCCAGTAGGTGGAGCACTCCTAGTCTCCTGAGGCTAATTCATCTTCCCTATTTCTCTACAGCAGGATGTGCCCTCATCGACCGCCGGGGAGGGAGTGAGCCTTCTGGCAGGAGGAGCTATTTATAGGAGAATACTGCAGGGGGCGGGGCTCAAGCTCTCCACTGCAGTGTCGCCAGCCAGCGACTTCTCAAAAATATTGATCAAAAATTAATCCTACATGTGTGACGTGTCATCTTGACGTATTGTGTGCGTCACACAGTGGACAAACACCCAGGTAAGTATCAATGTGTTTGTTACCTGTATTAAAATGTTTGCTTTGATCAAGCTCTGACTCCTGTGTTATTAATGTGTTTGACCCCTCCACCACATCACAAACAAAGTCCCCAGAGGGCCCACGGACGGCAGGGCGCCACCCAACAGACGGGTTGGAGGCACTGGCGGGTTAGGTTTGTGGTTAGGGTTAGGGTTAGGGTAAGGGGGAGGGGCAAAGGGTGTGCACTGTCCGTCTACAACCCGTCAGGCGACGCCCACGCCAAACGCAAAACTCCCCAGAGACCCCGAATGAGAATGCGGTGGCAAACACAAGCGCAGAAACTATTGTGGCTGTCCAACTACGCGTTTCGGCCCCCTAGGCCTCATCAGGTTGGCTTTCTGTTACCTCATGCCTACTGGGACGCTTCTAATTCCCAGTAGGTGGAGCACTCCTAGTCTCCTGAGGCTAATTCATCTTCCCTATTTCTCTACAGCAGGATGTGCCCTCATCGACCGCCGGGGAGGGAGTGAGCCTTCTGGCAGGAGGAGCTATTTATAGGAGAATACTGCAGGGGGCGGGGCTCAAGCTCTCCACTGCAGTGTCGCCAGCGACTTCTCAAAAATATTGATCAAAAATTAATCCTACATGTGTGACGTGTCATCTTGACGTATTGTGTGCGTCACACAGTGGACAAACACCCAGGTAAGTATCAATGTGTTTGTTACCTGTATTAAAATGTTTGCTTTGATCAAGCTCTGACTCCTGTGTTATTAATGTGTTTGACCCCTCCACCACATCACAAACAAAGTCCCCAGAGGGCCCACGGACGGCAGGGCGCCACCCAACAGACGGGTTGGAGGCACTGGCGGGTTAGGTTTGTGGTTAGGGTTAGGGTTAGGGTAAGGGGGAGGGGCAAAGGGTGTGCACTGTCCGTCTACAACCCGTCAGGCGACGCCCACGCCAAACGCAAAACTCCCCAGAGACCCCGAATGAGAATGCGGTGGCAAACACAAGCGCAGAAACTATTGTGGCTGTCCAACTACGCGTTTCGGCCCCCTAGGCCTCATCAGGTTGGCTTTCTGTTACCTCATGCCTACTGGGACGCTTCTAATTCCCAGTAGGTGGAGCACTCCTAGTCTCCTGAGGCTAATTCATCTTCCCTATTTCTCTACAGCAGGATGTGCCCTCATCGACCGCCGGGGAGGGAGTGAGCCTTCTGGCAGGAGGAGCTATTTATAGGAGAATACTGCAGGGGGCGGGGCTCAAGCTCTCCACTGCAGTGTCGCCAGCGACTTCTCAAAAATATTGATCAAAAATTAATCCTACATGTGTGACGTGTCATCTTGACGTATTGTGTGCGTCACACAGTGGACAAACACCCAGGTAAGTATCAATGTGTTTGTTACCTGTATTAAAATGTTTGCTTTGATCAAGCTCTGACTCCTGTGTTATTAATGTGTTTGACCCCTCCACCACATCACAAACAAAGTCCCCAGAGGGCCCACGGACGGCAGGGCGCCACCCAACAGACGGGTTGGAGGCACTGGCGGGTTAGGTTTGTGGTTAGGGTTAGGGTTAGGGTAAGGGGGAGGGGCAAAGGGTGTGCACTGTCCGTCTACAACCCGTCAGGCGACGCCCACGCCAAACGCAAAACTCCCCAGAGACCCCGAATGAGAATGCGGTGGCAAACACAAGCGCAGAAACTATTGTGGCTGTCCAACTACGCGTTTCGGCCCCCTAGGCCTCATCAGGTTGGCTTTCTGTTACCTCATGCCTACTGGGACGCTTCTAATTCCCAGTAGGTGGAGCACTCCTAGTCTCCTGAGGCTAATTCATCTTCCCTATTTCTCTACAGCAGGATGTGCCCTCATCGACCGCCGGGGAGGGAGTGAGCCTTCTGGCAGGAGGAGCTATTTATAGGAGAATACTGCAGGGGGCGGGGCTCAAGCTCTCCACTGCAGTGTCGCCAGCGACTTCTCAAAAATATTGATCAAAAATTAATCCTACATGTGTGACGTGTCATCTTGACGTATTGTGTGCGTCACACAGTGGACAAACACCCAGGTAAGTATCAATGTGTTTGTTACCTGTATTAAAATGTTTGCTTTGATCAAGCTCTGACTCCTGTGTTATTAATGTGTTTGACCCCTCCACCACATCACAAACAAAGTCCCCAGAGGGCCCACGGACGGCAGGGCGCCACCCAACAGACGGGTTGGAGGCACTGGCGGGTTAGGTTTGTGGTTAGGGTTAGGGTTAGGGTAAGGGGGAGGGGCAAAGGGTGTGCACTGTCCGTCTACAACCCGTCAGGCGACGCCCACGCCAAACGCAAAACTCCCCAGAGACCCCGAATGAGAATGCGGTGGCAAACACAAGCGCAGAAACTATTGTGGCTGTCCAACTACGCGTTTCGGCCCCCTAGGCCTCATCAGGTTGGCTTTCTGTTACCTCATGCCTACTGGGACGCTTCTAATTCCCAGTAGGTGGAGCACTCCTAGTCTCCTGAGGCTAATTCATCTTCCCTATTTCTCTACAGCAGGATGTGCCCTCATCGACCGCCGGGGAGGGAGTGAGCCTTCTGGCAGGAGGAGCTATTTATAGGAGAATACTGCAGGGGGCGGGGCTCAAGCTCTCCACTGCAGTGTCGCCAGCCAGCGACTTCTCAAAAATATTGATCAAAAATTAATCCTACATGTGTGACGTGTCATCTTGACGTATTGTGTGCGTCACACAGTGGACAAACACCCAGGTAAGTATCAATGTGTTTGTTACCTGTATTAAAATGTTTGCTTTGATCAAGCTCTGACTCCTGTGTTATTAATGTGTTTGACCCCTCCACCACATCACAAACAAAGTCCCCAGAGGGCCCACGGACGGCAGGGCGCCACCCAACAGACGGGTTGGAGGCACTGGCGGGTTAGGTTTGTGGTTAGGGTTAGGGTTAGGGTAAGGGGGAGGGGCAAAGGGTGTGCACTGTCCGTCTACAACCCGTCAGGCGACGCCCACGCCAAACGCAAAACTCCCCAGAGACCCCGAATGAGAATGCGGTGGCAAACACAAGCGCAGAAACTATTGTGGCTGTCCAACTACGCGTTTCGGCCCCCTAGGCCTCATCAGGTTGGCTTTCTGTTACCTCATGCCTACTGGGACGCTTCTAATTCCCAGTAGGTGGAGCACTCCTAGTCTCCTGAGGCTAATTCATCTTCCCTATTTCTCTACAGCAGGATGTGCCCTCATCGACCGCCGGGGAGGGAGTGAGCCTTCTGGCAGGAGGAGCTATTTATAGGAGAATACTGCAGGGGGCGGGGCTCAAGCTCTCCACTGCAGTGTCGCCAGCGACTTCTCAAAAATATTGATCAAAAATTAATCCTACATGTGTGACGTGTCATCTTGACGTATTGTGTGCGTCACACAGTGGACAAACACCCAGGTAAGTATCAATGTGTTTGTTACCTGTATTAAAATGTTTGCTTTGATCAAGCTCTGACTCCTGTGTTATTAATGTGTTTGACCCCTCCACCACATCACAAACAAAGTCCCCAGAGGGCCCACGGACGGCAGGGCGCCACCCAACAGACGGGTTGGAGGCACTGGCGGGTTAGGTTTGTGGTTAGGGTTAGGGTTAGGGTAAGGGGGAGGGGCAAAGGGTGTGCACTGTCCGTCTACAACCCGTCAGGCGACGCCCACGCCAAACGCAAAACTCCCCAGAGACCCCGAATGAGAATGCGGTGGCAAACACAAGCGCAGAAACTATTGTGGCTGTCCAACTACGCGTTTCGGCCCCCTAGGCCTCATCAGGTTGGCTTTCTGTTACCTCATGCCTACTGGGACGCTTCTAATTCCCAGTAGGTGGAGCACTCCTAGTCTCCTGAGGCTAATTCATCTTCCCTATTTCTCTACAGCAGGATGTGCCCTCATCGACCGCCGGGGAGGGAGTGAGCCTTCTGGCAGGAGGAGCTATTTATAGGAGAATACTGCAGGGGGCGGGGCTCAAGCTCTCCACTGCAGTGTCGCCAGCGACTTCTCAAAAATATTGATCAAAAATTAATCCTACATGTGTGACGTGTCATCTTGACGTATTGTGTGCGTCACACAGTGGACAAACACCCAGGTAAGTATCAATGTGTTTGTTACCTGTATTAAAATGTTTGCTTTGATCAAGCTCTGACTCCTGTGTTATTAATGTGTTTGACCCCTCCACCACATCACAAACAAAGTCCCCAGAGGGCCCACGGACGGCAGGGCGCCACCCAACAGACGGGTTGGAGGCACTGGCGGGTTAGGTTTGTGGTTAGGGTTAGGGTTAGGGTAAGGGGGAGGGGCAAAGGGTGTGCACTGTCCGTCTACAACCCGTCAGGCGACGCCCACGCCAAACGCAAAACTCCCCAGAGACCCCGAATGAGAATGCGGTGGCAAACACAAGCGCAGAAACTATTGTGGCTGTCCAACTACGCGTTTCGGCCCCCTAGGCCTCATCAGGTTGGCTTTCTGTTACCTCATGCCTACTGGGACGCTTCTAATTCCCAGTAGGTGGAGCACTCCTAGTCTCCTGAGGCTAATTCATCTTCCCTATTTCTCTACAGCAGGATGTGCCCTCATCGACCGCCGGGGAGGGAGTGAGCCTTCTGGCAGGAGGAGCTATTTATAGGAGAATACTGCAGGGGGCGGGGCTCAAGCTCTCCACTGCAGTGTCGCCAGCGACTTCTCAAAAATATTGATCAAAAATTAATCCTACATGTGTGACGTGTCATCTTGACGTATTGTGTGCGTCACACAGTGGACAAACACCCAGGTAAGTATCAATGTGTTTGTTACCTGTATTAAAATGTTTGCTTTGATCAAGCTCTGACTCCTGTGTTATTAATGTGTTTGACCCCTCCACCACATCACAAACAAAGTCCCCAGAGGGCCCACGGACGGCAGGGCGCCACCCAACAGACGGGTTGGAGGCACTGGCGGGTTAGGTTTGTGGTTAGGGTTAGGGTTAGGGTAAGGGGGAGGGGCAAAGGGTGTGCACTGTCCGTCTACAACCCGTCAGGCGACGCCCACGCCAAACGCAAAACTCCCCAGAGACCCCGAATGAGAATGCGGTGGCAAACACAAGCGCAGAAACTATTGTGGCTGTCCAACTACGCGTTTCGGCCCCCTAGGCCTCATCAGGTTGGCTTTCTGTTACCTCATGCCTACTGGGACGCTTCTAATTCCCAGTAGGTGGAGCACTCCTAGTCTCCTGAGGCTAATTCATCTTCCCTATTTCTCTACAGCAGGATGTGCCCTCATCGACCGCCGGGGAGGGAGTGAGCCTTCTGGCAGGAGGAGCTATTTATAGGAGAATACTGCAGGGGGCGGGGCTCAAGCTCTCCACTGCAGTGTCGCCAGCGACTTCTCAAAAATATTGATCAAAAATTAATCCTACATGTGTGACGTGTCATCTTGACGTATTGTGTGCGTCACACAGTGGACAAACACCCAGGTAAGTATCAATGTGTTTGTTACCTGTATTAAAATGTTTGCTTTGATCAAGCTCTGACTCCTGTGTTATTAATGTGTTTGACCCCTCCACCACATCACAAACAAAGTCCCCAGAGGGCCCACGGACGGCAGGGCGCCACCCAACAGACGGGTTGGAGGCACTGGCGGGTTAGGTTTGTGGTTAGGGTTAGGGTTAGGGTAAGGGGGAGGGGCAAAGGGTGTGCACTGTCCGTCTACAACCCGTCAGGCGACGCCCACGCCAAACGCAAAACTCCCCAGAGACCCCGAATGAGAATGCGGTGGCAAACACAAGCGCAGAAACTATTGTGGCTGTCCAACTACGCGTTTCGGCCCCCTAGGCCTCATCAGGTTGGCTTTCTGTTACCTCATGCCTACTGGGACGCTTCTAATTCCCAGTAGGTGGAGCACTCCTAGTCTCCTGAGGCTAATTCATCTTCCCTATTTCTCTACAGCAGGATGTGCCCTCATCGACCGCCGGGGAGGGAGTGAGCCTTCTGGCAGGAGGAGCTATTTATAGGAGAATACTGCAGGGGGCGGGGCTCAAGCTCTCCACTGCAGTGTCGCCAGCCAGCGACTTCTCAAAAATATTGATCAAAAATTAATCCTACATGTGTGACGTGTCATCTTGACGTATTGTGTGCGTCACACAGTGGACAAACACCCAGGTAAGTATCAATGTGTTTGTTACCTGTATTAAAATGTTTGCTTTGATCAAGCTCTGACTCCTGTGTTATTAATGTGTTTGACCCCTCCACCACATCACAAACAAAGTCCCCAGAGGGCCCACGGACGGCAGGGCGCCACCCAACAGACGGGTTGGAGGCACTGGCGGGTTAGGTTTGTGGTTAGGGTTAGGGTTAGGGTAAGGGGGAGGGGCAAAGGGTGTGCACTGTCCGTCTACAACCCGTCAGGCGACGCCCACGCCAAACGCAAAACTCCCCAGAGACCCCGAATGAGAATGCGGTGGCAAACACAAGCGCAGAAACTATTGTGGCTGTCCAACTACGCGTTTCGGCCCCCTAGGCCTCATCAGGTTGGCTTTCTGTTACCTCATGCCTACTGGGACGCTTCTAATTCCCAGTAGGTGGAGCACTCCTAGTCTCCTGAGGCTAATTCATCTTCCCTATTTCTCTACAGCAGGATGTGCCCTCATCGACCGCCGGGGAGGGAGTGAGCCTTCTGGCAGGAGGAGCTATTTATAGGAGAATACTGCAGGGGGCGGGGCTCAAGCTCTCCACTGCAGTGTCGCCAGCGACTTCTCAAAAATATTGATCAAAAATTAATCCTACATGTGTGACGTGTCATCTTGACGTATTGTGTGCGTCACACAGTGGACAAACACCCAGGTAAGTATCAATGTGTTTGTTACCTGTATTAAAATGTTTGCTTTGATCAAGCTCTGACTCCTGTGTTATTAATGTGTTTGACCCCTCCACCACATCACAAACAAAGTCCCCAGAGGGCCCACGGACGGCAGGGCGCCACCCAACAGACGGGTTGGAGGCACTGGCGGGTTAGGTTTGTGGTTAGGGTTAGGGTTAGGGTAAGGGGGAGGGGCAAAGGGTGTGCACTGTCCGTCTACAACCCGTCAGGCGACGCCCACGCCAAACGCAAAACTCCCCAGAGACCCCGAATGAGAATGCGGTGGCAAACACAAGCGCAGAAACTATTGTGGCTGTCCAACTACGCGTTTCGGCCCCCTAGGCCTCATCAGGTTGGCTTTCTGTTACCTCATGCCTACTGGGACGCTTCTAATTCCCAGTAGGTGGAGCACTCCTAGTCTCCTGAGGCTAATTCATCTTCCCTATTTCTCTACAGCAGGATGTGCCCTCATCGACCGCCGGGGAGGGAGTGAGCCTTCTGGCAGGAGGAGCTATTTATAGGAGAATACTGCAGGGGGCGGGGCTCAAGCTCTCCACTGCAGTGTCGCCAGCCAGCGACTTCTCAAAAATATTGATCAAAAATTAATCCTACATGTGTGACGTGTCATCTTGACGTATTGTGTGCGTCACACAGTGGACAAACACCCAGGTAAGTATCAATGTGTTTGTTACCTGTATTAAAATGTTTGCTTTGATCAAGCTCTGACTCCTGTGTTATTAATGTGTTTGACCCCTCCACCACATCACAAACAAAGTCCCCAGAGGGCCCACGGACGGCAGGGCGCCACCCAACAGACGGGTTGGAGGCACTGGCGGGTTAGGTTTGTGGTTAGGGTTAGGGTTAGGGTAAGGGGGAGGGGCAAAGGGTGTGCACTGTCCGTCTACAACCCGTCAGGCGACGCCCACGCCAAACGCAAAACTCCCCAGAGACCCCGAATGAGAATGCGGTGGCAAACACAAGCGCAGAAACTATTGTGGCTGTCCAACTACGCGTTTCGGCCCCCTAGGCCTCATCAGGTTGGCTTTCTGTTACCTCATGCCTACTGGGACGCTTCTAATTCCCAGTAGGTGGAGCACTCCTAGTCTCCTGAGGCTAATTCATCTTCCCTATTTCTCTACAGCAGGATGTGCCCTCATCGACCGCCGGGGAGGGAGTGAGCCTTCTGGCAGGAGGAGCTATTTATAGGAGAATACTGCAGGGGGCGGGGCTCAAGCTCTCCACTGCAGTGTCGCCAGCGACTTCTCAAAAATATTGATCAAAAATTAATCCTACATGTGTGACGTGTCATCTTGACGTATTGTGTGCGTCACACAGTGGACAAACACCCAGGTAAGTATCAATGTGTTTGTTACCTGTATTAAAATGTTTGCTTTGATCAAGCTCTGACTCCTGTGTTATTAATGTGTTTGACCCCTCCACCACATCACAAACAAAGTCCCCAGAGGGCCCACGGACGGCAGGGCGCCACCCAACAGACGGGTTGGAGGCACTGGCGGGTTAGGTTTGTGGTTAGGGTTAGGGTTAGGGTAAGGGGGAGGGGCAAAGGGTGTGCACTGTCCGTCTACAACCCGTCAGGCGACGCCCACGCCAAACGCAAAACTCCCCAGAGACCCCGAATGAGAATGCGGTGGCAAACACAAGCGCAGAAACTATTGTGGCTGTCCAACTACGCGTTTCGGCCCCCTAGGCCTCATCAGGTTGGCTTTCTGTTACCTCATGCCTACTGGGACGCTTCTAATTCCCAGTAGGTGGAGCACTCCTAGTCTCCTGAGGCTAATTCATCTTCCCTATTTCTCTACAGCAGGATGTGCCCTCATCGACCGCCGGGGAGGGAGTGAGCCTTCTGGCAGGAGGAGCTATTTATAGGAGAATACTGCAGGGGGCGGGGCTCAAGCTCTCCACTGCAGTGTCGCCAGCGACTTCTCAAAAATATTGATCAAAAATTAATCCTACATGTGTGACGTGTCATCTTGACGTATTGTGTGCGTCACACAGTGGACAAACACCCAGGTAAGTATCAATGTGTTTGTTACCTGTATTAAAATGTTTGCTTTGATCAAGCTCTGACTCCTGTGTTATTAATGTGTTTGACCCCTCCACCACATCACAAACAAAGTCCCCAGAGGGCCCACGGACGGCAGGGCGCCACCCAACAGACGGGTTGGAGGCACTGGCGGGTTAGGTTTGTGGTTAGGGTTAGGGTTAGGGTAAGGGGGAGGGGCAAAGGGTGTGCACTGTCCGTCTACAACCCGTCAGGCGACGCCCACGCCAAACGCAAAACTCCCCAGAGACCCCGAATGAGAATGCGGTGGCAAACACAAGCGCAGAAACTATTGTGGCTGTCCAACTACGCGTTTCGGCCCCCTAGGCCTCATCAGGTTGGCTTTCTGTTACCTCATGCCTACTGGGACGCTTCTAATTCCCAGTAGGTGGAGCACTCCTAGTCTCCTGAGGCTAATTCATCTTCCCTATTTCTCTACAGCAGGATGTGCCCTCATCGACCGCCGGGGAGGGAGTGAGCCTTCTGGCAGGAGGAGCTATTTATAGGAGAATACTGCAGGGGGCGGGGCTCAAGCTCTCCACTGCAGTGTCGCCAGCCAGCGACTTCTCAAAAATATTGATCAAAAATTAATCCTACATGTGTGACGTGTCATCTTGACGTATTGTGTGCGTCACACAGTGGACAAACACCCAGGTAAGTATCAATGTGTTTGTTACCTGTATTAAAATGTTTGCTTTGATCAAGCTCTGACTCCTGTGTTATTAATGTGTTTGACCCCTCCACCACATCACAAACAAAGTCCCCAGAGGGCCCACGGACGGCAGGGCGCCACCCAACAGACGGGTTGGAGGCACTGGCGGGTTAGGTTTGTGGTTAGGGTTAGGGTTAGGGTAAGGGGGAGGGGCAAAGGGTGTGCACTGTCCGTCTACAACCCGTCAGGCGACGCCCACGCCAAACGCAAAACTCCCCAGAGACCCCGAATGAGAATGCGGTGGCAAACACAAGCGCAGAAACTATTGTGGCTGTCCAACTACGCGTTTCGGCCCCCTAGGCCTCATCAGGTTGGCTTTCTGTTACCTCATGCCTACTGGGACGCTTCTAATTCCCAGTAGGTGGAGCACTCCTAGTCTCCTGAGGCTAATTCATCTTCCCTATTTCTCTACAGCAGGATGTGCCCTCATCGACCGCCGGGGAGGGAGTGAGCCTTCTGGCAGGAGGAGCTATTTATAGGAGAATACTGCAGGGGGCGGGGCTCAAGCTCTCCACTGCAGTGTCGCCAGCGACTTCTCAAAAATATTGATCAAAAATTAATCCTACATGTGTGACGTGTCATCTTGACGTATTGTGTGCGTCACACAGTGGACAAACACCCAGGTAAGTATCAATGTGTTTGTTACCTGTATTAAAATGTTTGCTTTGATCAAGCTCTGACTCCTGTGTTATTAATGTGTTTGACCCCTCCACCACATCACAAACAAAGTCCCCAGAGGGCCCACGGACGGCAGGGCGCCACCCAACAGACGGGTTGGAGGCACTGGCGGGTTAGGTTTGTGGTTAGGGTTAGGGTTAGGGTAAGGGGGAGGGGCAAAGGGTGTGCACTGTCCGTCTACAACCCGTCAGGCGACGCCCACGCCAAACGCAAAACTCCCCAGAGACCCCGAATGAGAATGCGGTGGCAAACACAAGCGCAGAAACTATTGTGGCTGTCCAACTACGCGTTTCGGCCCCCTAGGCCTCATCAGGTTGGCTTTCTGTTACCTCATGCCTACTGGGACGCTTCTAATTCCCAGTAGGTGGAGCACTCCTAGTCTCCTGAGGCTAATTCATCTTCCCTATTTCTCTACAGCAGGATGTGCCCTCATCGACCGCCGGGGAGGGAGTGAGCCTTCTGGCAGGAGGAGCTATTTATAGGAGAATACTGCAGGGGGCGGGGCTCAAGCTCTCCACTGCAGTGTCGCCAGCCAGCGACTTCTCAAAAATATTGATCAAAAATTAATCCTACATGTGTGACGTGTCATCTTGACGTATTGTGTGCGTCACACAGTGGACAAACACCCAGGTAAGTATCAATGTGTTTGTTACCTGTATTAAAATGTTTGCTTTGATCAAGCTCTGACTCCTGTGTTATTAATGTGTTTGACCCCTCCACCACATCACAAACAAAGTCCCCAGAGGGCCCACGGACGGCAGGGCGCCACCCAACAGACGGGTTGGAGGCACTGGCGGGTTAGGTTTGTGGTTAGGGTTAGGGTTAGGGTAAGGGGGAGGGGCAAAGGGTGTGCACTGTCCGTCTACAACCCGTCAGGCGACGCCCACGCCAAACGCAAAACTCCCCAGAGACCCCGAATGAGAATGCGGTGGCAAACACAAGCGCAGAAACTATTGTGGCTGTCCAACTACGCGTTTCGGCCCCCTAGGCCTCATCAGGTTGGCTTTCTGTTACCTCATGCCTACTGGGACGCTTCTAATTCCCAGTAGGTGGAGCACTCCTAGTCTCCTGAGGCTAATTCATCTTCCCTATTTCTCTACAGCAGGATGTGCCCTCATCGACCGCCGGGGAGGGAGTGAGCCTTCTGGCAGGAGGAGCTATTTATAGGAGAATACTGCAGGGGGCGGGGCTCAAGCTCTCCACTGCAGTGTCGCCAGCGACTTCTCAAAAATATTGATTGATCAAAAATTAATCCTACATGTGTGACGTGTCATCTTGACGTATTGTGTGCGTCACACAGTGGACAAACACCCAGGTAAGTATCAATGTGTTTGTTACCTGTATTAAAATGTTTGCTTTGATCAAGCTCTGACTCCTGTGTTATTAATGTGTTTGACCCCTCCACCACATCACAAACAAAGTCCCCAGAGGGCCCACGGACGGCAGGGCGCCACCCAACAGACGGGTTGGAGGCACTGGCGGGTTAGGTTTGTGGTTAGGGTTAGGGTTAGGGTAAGGGGGAGGGGCAAAGGGTGTGCACTGTCCGTCTACAACCCGTCAGGCGACGCCCACGCCAAACGCAAAACTCCCCAGAGACCCCGAATGAGAATGCGGTGGCAAACACAAGCGCAGAAACTATTGTGGCTGTCCAACTACGCGTTTCGGCCCCCTAGGCCTCATCAGGTTGGCTTTCTGTTACCTCATGCCTACTGGGACGCTTCTAATTCCCAGTAGGTGGAGCACTCCTAGTCTCCTGAGGCTAATTCATCTTCCCTATTTCTCTACAGCAGGATGTGCCCTCATCGACCGCCGGGGAGGGAGTGAGCCTTCTGGCAGGAGGAGCTATTTATAGGAGAATACTGCAGGGGGCGGGGCTCAAGCTCTCCACTGCAGTGTCGCCAGCGACTTCTCAAAAATATTGATCAAAAATTAATCCTACATGTGTGACGTGTCATCTTGACGTATTGTGTGCGTCACACAGTGGACAAACACCCAGGTAAGTATCAATGTGTTTGTTACCTGTATTAAAATGTTTGCTTTGATCAAGCTCTGACTCCTGTGTTATTAATGTGTTTGACCCCTCCACCACATCACAAACAAAGTCCCCAGAGGGCCCACGGACGGCAGGGCGCCACCCAACAGACGGGTTGGAGGCACTGGCGGGTTAGGTTTGTGGTTAGGGTTAGGGTTAGGGTAAGGGGGAGGGGCAAAGGGTGTGCACTGTCCGTCTACAACCCGTCAGGCGACGCCCACGCCAAACGCAAAACTCCCCAGAGACCCCGAATGAGAATGCGGTGGCAAACACAAGCGCAGAAACTATTGTGGCTGTCCAACTACGCGTTTCGGCCCCCTAGGCCTCATCAGGTTGGCTTTCTGTTACCTCATGCCTACTGGGACGCTTCTAATTCCCAGTAGGTGGAGCACTCCTAGTCTCCTGAGGCTAATTCATCTTCCCTATTTCTCTACAGCAGGATGTGCCCTCATCGACCGCCGGGGAGGGAGTGAGCCTTCTGGCAGGAGGAGCTATTTATAGGAGAATACTGCAGGGGGCGGGGCTCAAGCTCTCCACTGCAGTGTCGCCAGCGACTTCTCAAAAATATTGATCAAAAATTAATCCTACATGTGTGACGTGTCATCTTGACGTATTGTGTGCGTCACACAGTGGACAAACACCCAGGTAAGTATCAATGTGTTTGTTACCTGTATTAAAATGTTTGCTTTGATCAAGCTCTGACTCCTGTGTTATTAATGTGTTTGACCCCTCCACCACATCACAAACAAAGTCCCCAGAGGGCCCACGGACGGCAGGGCGCCACCCAACAGACGGGTTGGAGGCACTGGCGGGTTAGGTTTGTGGTTAGGGTTAGGGTTAGGGTAAGGGGGAGGGGCAAAGGGTGTGCACTGTCCGTCTACAACCCGTCAGGCGACGCCCACGCCAAACGCAAAACTCCCCAGAGACCCCGAATGAGAATGCGGTGGCAAACACAAGCGCAGAAACTATTGTGGCTGTCCAACTACGCGTTTCGGCCCCCTAGGCCTCATCAGGTTGGCTTTCTGTTACCTCATGCCTACTGGGACGCTTCTAATTCCCAGTAGGTGGAGCACTCCTAGTCTCCTGAGGCTAATTCATCTTCCCTATTTCTCTACAGCAGGATGTGCCCTCATCGACCGCCGGGGAGGGAGTGAGCCTTCTGGCAGGAGGAGCTATTTATAGGAGAATACTGCAGGGGGCGGGGCTCAAGCTCTCCACTGCAGTGTCGCCAGCGACTTCTCAAAAATATTGATCAAAAATTAATCCTACATGTGTGACGTGTCATCTTGACGTATTGTGTGCGTCACACAGTGGACAAACACCCAGGTAAGTATCAATGTGTTTGTTACCTGTATTAAAATGTTTGCTTTGATCAAGCTCTGACTCCTGTGTTATTAATGTGTTTGACCCCTCCACCACATCACAAACAAAGTCCCCAGAGGGCCCACGGACGGCAGGGCGCCACCCAACAGACGGGTTGGAGGCACTGGCGGGTTAGGTTTGTGGTTAGGGTTAGGGTTAGGGTAAGGGGGAGGGGCAAAGGGTGTGCACTGTCCGTCTACAACCCGTCAGGCGACGCCCACGCCAAACGCAAAACTCCCCAGAGACCCCGAATGAGAATGCGGTGGCAAACACAAGCGCAGAAACTATTGTGGCTGTCCAACTACGCGTTTCGGCCCCCTAGGCCTCATCAGGTTGGCTTTCTGTTACCTCATGCCTACTGGGACGCTTCTAATTCCCAGTAGGTGGAGCACTCCTAGTCTCCTGAGGCTAATTCATCTTCCCTATTTCTCTACAGCAGGATGTGCCCTCATCGACCGCCGGGGAGGGAGTGAGCCTTCTGGCAGGAGGAGCTATTTATAGGAGAATACTGCAGGGGGCGGGGCTCAAGCTCTCCACTGCAGTGTCGCCAGCCAGCGACTTCTCAAAAATATTGATCAAAAATTAATCCTACATGTGTGACGTGTCATCTTGACGTATTGTGTGCGTCACACAGTGGACAAACACCCAGGTAAGTATCAATGTGTTTGTTACCTGTATTAAAATGTTTGCTTTGATCAAGCTCTGACTCCTGTGTTATTAATGTGTTTGACCCCTCCACCACATCACAAACAAAGTCCCCAGAGGGCCCACGGACGGCAGGGCGCCACCCAACAGACGGGTTGGAGGCACTGGCGGGTTAGGTTTGTGGTTAGGGTTAGGGTTAGGGTAAGGGGGAGGGGCAAAGGGTGTGCACTGTCCGTCTACAACCCGTCAGGCGACGCCCACGCCAAACGCAAAACTCCCCAGAGACCCCGAATGAGAATGCGGTGGCAAACACAAGCGCAGAAACTATTGTGGCTGTCCAACTACGCGTTTCGGCCCCCTAGGCCTCATCAGGTTGGCTTTCTGTTACCTCATGCCTACTGGGACGCTTCTAATTCCCAGTAGGTGGAGCACTCCTAGTCTCCTGAGGCTAATTCATCTTCCCTATTTCTCTACAGCAGGATGTGCCCTCATCGACCGCCGGGGAGGGAGTGAGCCTTCTGGCAGGAGGAGCTATTTATAGGAGAATACTGCAGGGGGCGGGGCTCAAGCTCTCCACTGCAGTGTCGCCAGCGACTTCTCAAAAATATTGATCAAAAATTAATCCTACATGTGTGACGTGTCATCTTGACGTATTGTGTGCGTCACACAGTGGACAAACACCCAGGTAAGTATCAATGTGTTTGTTACCTGTATTAAAATGTTTGCTTTGATCAAGCTCTGACTCCTGTGTTATTAATGTGTTTGACCCCTCCACCACATCACAAACAAAGTCCCCAGAGGGCCCACGGACGGCAGGGCGCCACCCAACAGACGGGTTGGAGGCACTGGCGGGTTAGGTTTGTGGTTAGGGTTAGGGTTAGGGTAAGGGGGAGGGGCAAAGGGTGTGCACTGTCCGTCTACAACCCGTCAGGCGACGCCCACGCCAAACGCAAAACTCCCCAGAGACCCCGAATGAGAATGCGGTGGCAAACACAAGCGCAGAAACTATTGTGGCTGTCCAACTACGCGTTTCGGCCCCCTAGGCCTCATCAGGTTGGCTTTCTGTTACCTCATGCCTACTGGGACGCTTCTAATTCCCAGTAGGTGGAGCACTCCTAGTCTCCTGAGGCTAATTCATCTTCCCTATTTCTCTACAGCAGGATGTGCCCTCATCGACCGCCGGGGAGGGAGTGAGCCTTCTGGCAGGAGGAGCTATTTATAGGAGAATACTGCAGGGGGCGGGGCTCAAGCTCTCCACTGCAGTGTCGCCAGCGACTTCTCAAAAATATTGATCAAAAATTAATCCTACATGTGTGACGTGTCATCTTGACGTATTGTGTGCGTCACACAGTGGACAAACACCCAGGTAAGTATCAATGTGTTTGTTACCTGTATTAAAATGTTTGCTTTGATCAAGCTCTGACTCCTGTGTTATTAATGTGTTTGACCCCTCCACCACATCACAAACAAAGTCCCCAGAGGGCCCACGGACGGCAGGGCGCCACCCAACAGACGGGTTGGAGGCACTGGCGGGTTAGGTTTGTGGTTAGGGTTAGGGTTAGGGTAAGGGGGAGGGGCAAAGGGTGTGCACTGTCCGTCTACAACCCGTCAGGCGACGCCCACGCCAAACGCAAAACTCCCCAGAGACCCCGAATGAGAATGCGGTGGCAAACACAAGCGCAGAAACTATTGTGGCTGTCCAACTACGCGTTTCGGCCCCCTAGGCCTCATCAGGTTGGCTTTCTGTTACCTCATGCCTACTGGGACGCTTCTAATTCCCAGTAGGTGGAGCACTCCTAGTCTCCTGAGGCTAATTCATCTTCCCTATTTCTCTACAGCAGGATGTGCCCTCATCGACCGCCGGGGAGGGAGTGAGCCTTCTGGCAGGAGGAGCTATTTATAGGAGAATACTGCAGGGGGCGGGGCTCAAGCTCTCCACTGCAGTGTCGCCAGCGACTTCTCAAAAATATTGATCAAAAATTAATCCTACATGTGTGACGTGTCATCTTGACGTATTGTGTGCGTCACACAGTGGACAAACACCCAGGTAAGTATCAATGTGTTTGTTACCTGTATTAAAATGTTTGCTTTGATCAAGCTCTGACTCCTGTGTTATTAATGTGTTTGACCCCTCCACCACATCACAAACAAAGTCCCCAGAGGGCCCACGGACGGCAGGGCGCCACCCAACAGACGGGTTGGAGGCACTGGCGGGTTAGGTTTGTGGTTAGGGTTAGGGTTAGGGTAAGGGGGAGGGGCAAAGGGTGTGCACTGTCCGTCTACAACCCGTCAGGCGACGCCCACGCCAAACGCAAAACTCCCCAGAGACCCCGAATGAGAATGCGGTGGCAAACACAAGCGCAGAAACTATTGTGGCTGTCCAACTACGCGTTTCGGCCCCCTAGGCCTCATCAGGTTGGCTTTCTGTTACCTCATGCCTACTGGGACGCTTCTAATTCCCAGTAGGTGGAGCACTCCTAGTCTCCTGAGGCTAATTCATCTTCCCTATTTCTCTACAGCAGGATGTGCCCTCATCGACCGCCGGGGAGGGAGTGAGCCTTCTGGCAGGAGGAGCTATTTATAGGAGAATACTGCAGGGGGCGGGGCTCAAGCTCTCCACTGCAGTGTCGCCAGCGACTTCTCAAAAATATTGATCAAAAATTAATCCTACATGTGTGACGTGTCATCTTGACGTATTGTGTGCGTCACACAGTGGACAAACACCCAGGTAAGTATCAATGTGTTTGTTACCTGTATTAAAATGTTTGCTTTGATCAAGCTCTGACTCCTGTGTTATTAATGTGTTTGACCCCTCCACCACATCACAAACAAAGTCCCCAGAGGGCCCACGGACGGCAGGGCGCCACCCAACAGACGGGTTGGAGGCACTGGCGGGTTAGGTTTGTGGTTAGGGTTAGGGTTAGGGTAAGGGGGAGGGGCAAAGGGTGTGCACTGTCCGTCTACAACCCGTCAGGCGACGCCCACGCCAAACGCAAAACTCCCCAGAGACCCCGAATGAGAATGCGGTGGCAAACACAAGCGCAGAAACTATTGTGGCTGTCCAACTACGCGTTTCGGCCCCCTAGGCCTCATCAGGTTGGCTTTCTGTTACCTCATGCCTACTGGGACGCTTCTAATTCCCAGTAGGTGGAGCACTCCTAGTCTCCTGAGGCTAATTCATCTTCCCTATTTCTCTACAGCAGGATGTGCCCTCATCGACCGCCGGGGAGGGAGTGAGCCTTCTGGCAGGAGGAGCTATTTATAGGAGAATACTGCAGGGGGCGGGGCTCAAGCTCTCCACTGCAGTGTCGCCAGCCAGCGACTTCTCAAAAATATTGATCAAAAATTAATCCTACATGTGTGACGTGTCATCTTGACGTATTGTGTGCGTCACACAGTGGACAAACACCCAGGTAAGTATCAATGTGTTTGTTACCTGTATTAAAATGTTTGCTTTGATCAAGCTCTGACTCCTGTGTTATTAATGTGTTTGACCCCTCCACCACATCACAAACAAAGTCCCCAGAGGGCCCACGGACGGCAGGGCGCCACCCAACAGACGGGTTGGAGGCACTGGCGGGTTAGGTTTGTGGTTAGGGTTAGGGTTAGGGTAAGGGGGAGGGGCAAAGGGTGTGCACTGTCCGTCTACAACCCGTCAGGCGACGCCCACGCCAAACGCAAAACTCCCCAGAGACCCCGAATGAGAATGCGGTGGCAAACACAAGCGCAGAAACTATTGTGGCTGTCCAACTACGCGTTTCGGCCCCCTAGGCCTCATCAGGTTGGCTTTCTGTTACCTCATGCCTACTGGGACGCTTCTAATTCCCAGTAGGTGGAGCACTCCTAGTCTCCTGAGGCTAATTCATCTTCCCTATTTCTCTACAGCAGGATGTGCCCTCATCGACCGCCGGGGAGGGAGTGAGCCTTCTGGCAGGAGGAGCTATTTATAGGAGAATACTGCAGGGGGCGGGGCTCAAGCTCTCCACTGCAGTGTCGCCAGCGACTTCTCAAAAATATTGATCAAAAATTAATCCTACATGTGTGACGTGTCATCTTGACGTATTGTGTGCGTCACACAGTGGACAAACACCCAGGTAAGTATCAATGTGTTTGTTACCTGTATTAAAATGTTTGCTTTGATCAAGCTCTGACTCCTGTGTTATTAATGTGTTTGACCCCTCCACCACATCACAAACAAAGTCCCCAGAGGGCCCACGGACGGCAGGGCGCCACCCAACAGACGGGTTGGAGGCACTGGCGGGTTAGGTTTGTGGTTAGGGTTAGGGTTAGGGTAAGGGGGAGGGGCAAAGGGTGTGCACTGTCCGTCTACAACCCGTCAGGCGACGCCCACGCCAAACGCAAAACTCCCCAGAGACCCCGAATGAGAATGCGGTGGCAAACACAAGCGCAGAAACTATTGTGGCTGTCCAACTACGCGTTTCGGCCCCCTAGGCCTCATCAGGTTGGCTTTCTGTTACCTCATGCCTACTGGGACGCTTCTAATTCCCAGTAGGTGGAGCACTCCTAGTCTCCTGAGGCTAATTCATCTTCCCTATTTCTCTACAGCAGGATGTGCCCTCATCGACCGCCGGGGAGGGAGTGAGCCTTCTGGCAGGAGGAGCTATTTATAGGAGAATACTGCAGGGGGCGGGGCTCAAGCTCTCCACTGCAGTGTCGCCAGCCAGCGACTTCTCAAAAATATTGATCAAAAATTAATCCTACATGTGTGACGTGTCATCTTGACGTATTGTGTGCGTCACACAGTGGACAAACACCCAGGTAAGTATCAATGTGTTTGTTACCTGTATTAAAATGTTTGCTTTGATCAAGCTCTGACTCCTGTGTTATTAATGTGTTTGACCCCTCCACCACATCACAAACAAAGTCCCCAGAGGGCCCACGGACGGCAGGGCGCCACCCAACAGACGGGTTGGAGGCACTGGCGGGTTAGGTTTGTGGTTAGGGTTAGGGTTAGGGTAAGGGGGAGGGGCAAAGGGTGTGCACTGTCCGTCTACAACCCGTCAGGCGACGCCCACGCCAAACGCAAAACTCCCCAGAGACCCCGAATGAGAATGCGGTGGCAAACACAAGCGCAGAAACTATTGTGGCTGTCCAACTACGCGTTTCGGCCCCCTAGGCCTCATCAGGTTGGCTTTCTGTTACCTCATGCCTACTGGGACGCTTCTAATTCCCAGTAGGTGGAGCACTCCTAGTCTCCTGAGGCTAATTCATCTTCCCTATTTCTCTACAGCAGGATGTGCCCTCATCGACCGCCGGGGAGGGAGTGAGCCTTCTGGCAGGAGGAGCTATTTATAGGAGAATACTGCAGGGGGCGGGGCTCAAGCTCTCCACTGCAGTGTCGCCAGCGACTTCTCAAAAATATTGATCAAAAATTAATCCTACATGTGTGACGTGTCATCTTGACGTATTGTGTGCGTCACACAGTGGACAAACACCCAGGTAAGTATCAATGTGTTTGTTACCTGTATTAAAATGTTTGCTTTGATCAAGCTCTGACTCCTGTGTTATTAATGTGTTTGACCCCTCCACCACATCACAAACAAAGTCCCCAGAGGGCCCACGGACGGCAGGGCGCCACCCAACAGACGGGTTGGAGGCACTGGCGGGTTAGGTTTGTGGTTAGGGTTAGGGTTAGGGTAAGGGGGAGGGGCAAAGGGTGTGCACTGTCCGTCTACAACCCGTCAGGCGACGCCCACGCCAAACGCAAAACTCCCCAGAGACCCCGAATGAGAATGCGGTGGCAAACACAAGCGCAGAAACTATTGTGGCTGTCCAACTACGCGTTTCGGCCCCCTAGGCCTCATCAGGTTGGCTTTCTGTTACCTCATGCCTACTGGGACGCTTCTAATTCCCAGTAGGTGGAGCACTCCTAGTCTCCTGAGGCTAATTCATCTTCCCTATTTCTCTACAGCAGGATGTGCCCTCATCGACCGCCGGGGAGGGAGTGAGCCTTCTGGCAGGAGGAGCTATTTATAGGAGAATACTGCAGGGGGCGGGGCTCAAGCTCTCCACTGCAGTGTCGCCAGCGACTTCTCAAAAATATTGATCAAAAATTAATCCTACATGTGTGACGTGTCATCTTGACGTATTGTGTGCGTCACACAGTGGACAAACACCCAGGTAAGTATCAATGTGTTTGTTACCTGTATTAAAATGTTTGCTTTGATCAAGCTCTGACTCCTGTGTTATTAATGTGTTTGACCCCTCCACCACATCACAAACAAAGTCCCCAGAGGGCCCACGGACGGCAGGGCGCCACCCAACAGACGGGTTGGAGGCACTGGCGGGTTAGGTTTGTGGTTAGGGTTAGGGTTAGGGTAAGGGGGAGGGGCAAAGGGTGTGCACTGTCCGTCTACAACCCGTCAGGCGACGCCCACGCCAAACGCAAAACTCCCCAGAGACCCCGAATGAGAATGCGGTGGCAAACACAAGCGCAGAAACTATTGTGGCTGTCCAACTACGCGTTTCGGCCCCCTAGGCCTCATCAGGTTGGCTTTCTGTTACCTCATGCCTACTGGGACGCTTCTAATTCCCAGTAGGTGGAGCACTCCTAGTCTCCTGAGGCTAATTCATCTTCCCTATTTCTCTACAGCAGGATGTGCCCTCATCGACCGCCGGGGAGGGAGTGAGCCTTCTGGCAGGAGGAGCTATTTATAGGAGAATACTGCAGGGGGCGGGGCTCAAGCTCTCCACTGCAGTGTCGCCAGCGACTTCTCAAAAATATTGATCAAAAATTAATCCTACATGTGTGACGTGTCATCTTGACGTATTGTGTGCGTCACACAGTGGACAAACACCCAGGTAAGTATCAATGTGTTTGTTACCTGTATTAAAATGTTTGCTTTGATCAAGCTCTGACTCCTGTGTTATTAATGTGTTTGACCCCTCCACCACATCACAAACAAAGTCCCCAGAGGGCCCACGGACGGCAGGGCGCCACCCAACAGACGGGTTGGAGGCACTGGCGGGTTAGGTTTGTGGTTAGGGTTAGGGTTAGGGTAAGGGGGAGGGGCAAAGGGTGTGCACTGTCCGTCTACAACCCGTCAGGCGACGCCCACGCCAAACGCAAAACTCCCCAGAGACCCCGAATGAGAATGCGGTGGCAAACACAAGCGCAGAAACTATTGTGGCTGTCCAACTACGCGTTTCGGCCCCCTAGGCCTCATCAGGTTGGCTTTCTGTTACCTCATGCCTACTGGGACGCTTCTAATTCCCAGTAGGTGGAGCACTCCTAGTCTCCTGAGGCTAATTCATCTTCCCTATTTCTCTACAGCAGGATGTGCCCTCATCGACCGCCGGGGAGGGAGTGAGCCTTCTGGCAGGAGGAGCTATTTATAGGAGAATACTGCAGGGGGCGGGGCTCAAGCTCTCCACTGCAGTGTCGCCAGCGACTTCTCAAAAATATTGATCAAAAATTAATCCTACATGTGTGACGTGTCATCTTGACGTATTGTGTGCGTCACACAGTGGACAAACACCCAGGTAAGTATCAATGTGTTTGTTACCTGTATTAAAATGTTTGCTTTGATCAAGCTCTGACTCCTGTGTTATTAATGTGTTTGACCCCTCCACCACATCACAAACAAAGTCCCCAGAGGGCCCACGGACGGCAGGGCGCCACCCAACAGACGGGTTGGAGGCACTGGCGGGTTAGGTTTGTGGTTAGGGTTAGGGTTAGGGTAAGGGGGAGGGGCAAAGGGTGTGCACTGTCCGTCTACAACCCGTCAGGCGACGCCCACGCCAAACGCAAAACTCCCCAGAGACCCCGAATGAGAATGCGGTGGCAAACACAAGCGCAGAAACTATTGTGGCTGTCCAACTACGCGTTTCGGCCCCCTAGGCCTCATCAGGTTGGCTTTCTGTTACCTCATGCCTACTGGGACGCTTCTAATTCCCAGTAGGTGGAGCACTCCTAGTCTCCTGAGGCTAATTCATCTTCCCTATTTCTCTACAGCAGGATGTGCCCTCATCGACCGCCGGGGAGGGAGTGAGCCTTCTGGCAGGAGGAGCTATTTATAGGAGAATACTGCAGGGGGCGGGGCTCAAGCTCTCCACTGCAGTGTCGCCAGCGACTTCTCAAAAATATTGATCAAAAATTAATCCTACATGTGTGACGTGTCATCTTGACGTATTGTGTGCGTCACACAGTGGACAAACACCCAGGTAAGTATCAATGTGTTTGTTACCTGTATTAAAATGTTTGCTTTGATCAAGCTCTGACTCCTGTGTTATTAATGTGTTTGACCCCTCCACCACATCACAAACAAAGTCCCCAGAGGGCCCACGGACGGCAGGGCGCCACCCAACAGACGGGTTGGAGGCACTGGCGGGTTAGGTTTGTGGTTAGGGTTAGGGTTAGGGTAAGGGGGAGGGGCAAAGGGTGTGCACTGTCCGTCTACAACCCGTCAGGCGACGCCCACGCCAAACGCAAAACTCCCCAGAGACCCCGAATGAGAATGCGGTGGCAAACACAAGCGCAGAAACTATTGTGGCTGTCCAACTACGCGTTTCGGCCCCCTAGGCCTCATCAGGTTGGCTTTCTGTTACCTCATGCCTACTGGGACGCTTCTAATTCCCAGTAGGTGGAGCACTCCTAGTCTCCTGAGGCTAATTCATCTTCCCTATTTCTCTACAGCAGGATGTGCCCTCATCGACCGCCGGGGAGGGAGTGAGCCTTCTGGCAGGAGGAGCTATTTATAGGAGAATACTGCAGGGGGCGGGGCTCAAGCTCTCCACTGCAGTGTCGCCAGCCAGCGACTTCTCAAAAATATTGATCAAAAATTAATCCTACATGTGTGACGTGTCATCTTGACGTATTGTGTGCGTCACACAGTGGACAAACACCCAGGTAAGTATCAATGTGTTTGTTACCTGTATTAAAATGTTTGCTTTGATCAAGCTCTGACTCCTGTGTTATTAATGTGTTTGACCCCTCCACCACATCACAAACAAAGTCCCCAGAGGGCCCACGGACGGCAGGGCGCCACCCAACAGACGGGTTGGAGGCACTGGCGGGTTAGGTTTGTGGTTAGGGTTAGGGTTAGGGTAAGGGGGAGGGGCAAAGGGTGTGCACTGTCCGTCTACAACCCGTCAGGCGACGCCCACGCCAAACGCAAAACTCCCCAGAGACCCCGAATGAGAATGCGGTGGCAAACACAAGCGCAGAAACTATTGTGGCTGTCCAACTACGCGTTTCGGCCCCCTAGGCCTCATCAGGTTGGCTTTCTGTTACCTCATGCCTACTGGGACGCTTCTAATTCCCAGTAGGTGGAGCACTCCTAGTCTCCTGAGGCTAATTCATCTTCCCTATTTCTCTACAGCAGGATGTGCCCTCATCGACCGCCGGGGAGGGAGTGAGCCTTCTGGCAGGAGGAGCTATTTATAGGAGAATACTGCAGGGGGCGGGGCTCAAGCTCTCCACTGCAGTGTCGCCAGCGACTTCTCAAAAATATTGATCAAAAATTAATCCTACATGTGTGACGTGTCATCTTGACGTATTGTGTGCGTCACACAGTGGACAAACACCCAGGTAAGTATCAATGTGTTTGTTACCTGTATTAAAATGTTTGCTTTGATCAAGCTCTGACTCCTGTGTTATTAATGTGTTTGACCCCTCCACCACATCACAAACAAAGTCCCCAGAGGGCCCACGGACGGCAGGGCGCCACCCAACAGACGGGTTGGAGGCACTGGCGGGTTAGGTTTGTGGTTAGGGTTAGGGTTAGGGTAAGGGGGAGGGGCAAAGGGTGTGCACTGTCCGTCTACAACCCGTCAGGCGACGCCCACGCCAAACGCAAAACTCCCCAGAGACCCCGAATGAGAATGCGGTGGCAAACACAAGCGCAGAAACTATTGTGGCTGTCCAACTACGCGTTTCGGCCCCCTAGGCCTCATCAGGTTGGCTTTCTGTTACCTCATGCCTACTGGGACGCTTCTAATTCCCAGTAGGTGGAGCACTCCTAGTCTCCTGAGGCTAATTCATCTTCCCTATTTCTCTACAGCAGGATGTGCCCTCATCGACCGCCGGGGAGGGAGTGAGCCTTCTGGCAGGAGGAGCTATTTATAGGAGAATACTGCAGGGGGCGGGGCTCAAGCTCTCCACTGCAGTGTCGCCAGCGACTTCTCAAAAATATTGATCAAAAATTAATCCTACATGTGTGACGTGTCATCTTGACGTATTGTGTGCGTCACACAGTGGACAAACACCCAGGTAAGTATCAATGTGTTTGTTACCTGTATTAAAATGTTTGCTTTGATCAAGCTCTGACTCCTGTGTTATTAATGTGTTTGACCCCTCCACCACATCACAAACAAAGTCCCCAGAGGGCCCACGGACGGCAGGGCGCCACCCAACAGACGGGTTGGAGGCACTGGCGGGTTAGGTTTGTGGTTAGGGTTAGGGTTAGGGTAAGGGGGAGGGGCAAAGGGTGTGCACTGTCCGTCTACAACCCGTCAGGCGACGCCCACGCCAAACGCAAAACTCCCCAGAGACCCCGAATGAGAATGCGGTGGCAAACACAAGCGCAGAAACTATTGTGGCTGTCCAACTACGCGTTTCGGCCCCCTAGGCCTCATCAGGTTGGCTTTCTGTTACCTCATGCCTACTGGGACGCTTCTAATTCCCAGTAGGTGGAGCACTCCTAGTCTCCTGAGGCTAATTCATCTTCCCTATTTCTCTACAGCAGGATGTGCCCTCATCGACCGCCGGGGAGGGAGTGAGCCTTCTGGCAGGAGGAGCTATTTATAGGAGAATACTGCAGGGGGCGGGGCTCAAGCTCTCCACTGCAGTGTCGCCAGCGACTTCTCAAAAATATTGATCAAAAATTAATCCTACATGTGTGACGTGTCATCTTGACGTATTGTGTGCGTCACACAGTGGACAAACACCCAGGTAAGTATCAATGTGTTTGTTACCTGTATTAAAATGTTTGCTTTGATCAAGCTCTGACTCCTGTGTTATTAATGTGTTTGACCCCTCCACCACATCACAAACAAAGTCCCCAGAGGGCCCACGGACGGCAGGGCGCCACCCAACAGACGGGTTGGAGGCACTGGCGGGTTAGGTTTGTGGTTAGGGTTAGGGTTAGGGTAAGGGGGAGGGGCAAAGGGTGTGCACTGTCCGTCTACAACCCGTCAGGCGACGCCCACGCCAAACGCAAAACTCCCCAGAGACCCCGAATGAGAATGCGGTGGCAAACACAAGCGCAGAAACTATTGTGGCTGTCCAACTACGCGTTTCGGCCCCCTAGGCCTCATCAGGTTGGCTTTCTGTTACCTCATGCCTACTGGGACGCTTCTAATTCCCAGTAGGTGGAGCACTCCTAGTCTCCTGAGGCTAATTCATCTTCCCTATTTCTCTACAGCAGGATGTGCCCTCATCGACCGCCGGGGAGGGAGTGAGCCTTCTGGCAGGAGGAGCTATTTATAGGAGAATACTGCAGGGGGCGGGGCTCAAGCTCTCCACTGCAGTGTCGCCAGCGACTTCTCAAAAATATTGATCAAAAATTAATCCTACATGTGTGACGTGTCATCTTGACGTATTGTGTGCGTCACACAGTGGACAAACACCCAGGTAAGTATCAATGTGTTTGTTACCTGTATTAAAATGTTTGCTTTGATCAAGCTCTGACTCCTGTGTTATTAATGTGTTTGACCCCTCCACCACATCACAAACAAAGTCCCCAGAGGGCCCACGGACGGCAGGGCGCCACCCAACAGACGGGTTGGAGGCACTGGCGGGTTAGGTTTGTGGTTAGGGTTAGGGTTAGGGTAAGGGGGAGGGGCAAAGGGTGTGCACTGTCCGTCTACAACCCGTCAGGCGACGCCCACGCCAAACGCAAAACTCCCCAGAGACCCCGAATGAGAATGCGGTGGCAAACACAAGCGCAGAAACTATTGTGGCTGTCCAACTACGCGTTTCGGCCCCCTAGGCCTCATCAGGTTGGCTTTCTGTTACCTCATGCCTACTGGGACGCTTCTAATTCCCAGTAGGTGGAGCACTCCTAGTCTCCTGAGGCTAATTCATCTTCCCTATTTCTCTACAGCAGGATGTGCCCTCATCGACCGCCGGGGAGGGAGTGAGCCTTCTGGCAGGAGGAGCTATTTATAGGAGAATACTGCAGGGGGCGGGGCTCAAGCTCTCCACTGCAGTGTCGCCAGCGACTTCTCAAAAATATTGATCAAAAATTAATCCTACATGTGTGACGTGTCATCTTGACGTATTGTGTGCGTCACACAGTGGACAAACACCCAGGTAAGTATCAATGTGTTTGTTACCTGTATTAAAATGTTTGCTTTGATCAAGCTCTGACTCCTGTGTTATTAATGTGTTTGACCCCTCCACCACATCACAAACAAAGTCCCCAGAGGGCCCACGGACGGCAGGGCGCCACCCAACAGACGGGTTGGAGGCACTGGCGGGTTAGGTTTGTGGTTAGGGTTAGGGTTAGGGTAAGGGGGAGGGGCAAAGGGTGTGCACTGTCCGTCTACAACCCGTCAGGCGACGCCCACGCCAAACGCAAAACTCCCCAGAGACCCCGAATGAGAATGCGGTGGCAAACACAAGCGCAGAAACTATTGTGGCTGTCCAACTACGCGTTTCGGCCCCCTAGGCCTCATCAGGTTGGCTTTCTGTTACCTCATGCCTACTGGGACGCTTCTAATTCCCAGTAGGTGGAGCACTCCTAGTCTCCTGAGGCTAATTCATCTTCCCTATTTCTCTACAGCAGGATGTGCCCTCATCGACCGCCGGGGAGGGAGTGAGCCTTCTGGCAGGAGGAGCTATTTATAGGAGAATACTGCAGGGGGCGGGGCTCAAGCTCTCCACTGCAGTGTCGCCAGCGACTTCTCAAAAATATTGATCAAAAATTAATCCTACATGTGTGACGTGTCATCTTGACGTATTGTGTGCGTCACACAGTGGACAAACACCCAGGTAAGTATCAATGTGTTTGTTACCTGTATTAAAATGTTTGCTTTGATCAAGCTCTGACTCCTGTGTTATTAATGTGTTTGACCCCTCCACCACATCACAAACAAAGTCCCCAGAGGGCCCACGGACGGCAGGGCGCCACCCAACAGACGGGTTGGAGGCACTGGCGGGTTAGGTTTGTGGTTAGGGTTAGGGTTAGGGTAAGGGGGAGGGGCAAAGGGTGTGCACTGTCCGTCTACAACCCGTCAGGCGACGCCCACGCCAAACGCAAAACTCCCCAGAGACCCCGAATGAGAATGCGGTGGCAAACACAAGCGCAGAAACTATTGTGGCTGTCCAACTACGCGTTTCGGCCCCCTAGGCCTCATCAGGTTGGCTTTCTGTTACCTCATGCCTACTGGGACGCTTCTAATTCCCAGTAGGTGGAGCACTCCTAGTCTCCTGAGGCTAATTCATCTTCCCTATTTCTCTACAGCAGGATGTGCCCTCATCGGGTTAGGGTTAGGGTTAGGGTTAGGGTTAGGGTTAGGGTTAGGGTTAGGGTTAGGGTTAGGGTTAGGGTTAGGGTTAGGGTTAGGGTTAGGGTTAGGGTTAGGGTTAGGGTTAGGGTTAGGGTTAGGGTTAGGGTTAGGGTTAGGGTTAGGGTTAGGGTTAGGGTTAGGGTTAGGGTTAGGGTTAGGGTTAGGGTTAGGGTTAGGGTTAGGGTTAGGGTTAGGGTTAGGGTTAGGGTTAGGGTTAGGGTTAGGGTTAGGGTTAGGGTTAGGGTTAGGGTTAGGGTTAGGGTTAGGGTTAGGGTTAGGGTTAGGGTTAGGGTTAGGGTTAGGGTTAGGGTTAGGGTTAGGGTTAGGGTTAGGGTTAGGGTTAGGGTTAGGGTTAGGGTTAGGGTTAGGGTTAGGGTTAGGGTTAGGGTTAGGGTTAGGGTTAGGGTTAGGGTTAGGGTTAGGGTTAGGGTTAGGGTTAGGGTTAGGGTTAGGGTTAGGGTTAGGGTTAGGGTTAGGGTTAGGGTTAGGGTTAGGGTTAGGGTTAGGGTTAGGGTTAGGGTTAGGGTTAGGGTTAGGGTTAGGGTTAGGGTTAGGGTTAGGGTTAGGGTTAGGGTTAGGGTTAGGGTTAGGGTTAGGGTTAGGGTTAGGGTTAGGGTTAGGGTTAGGGTTAGGGTTAGGGTTAGGGTTAGGGTTAGGGTTAGGGTTAGGGTTAGGGTTAGGGTTAGGGTTAGGGTTAGGGTTAGGGTTAGGGTTAGGGTTAGGGTTAGGGTTAGGGTTAGGGTTAGGGTTAGGGTTAGGGTTAGGGTTAGGGTTAGGGTTAGGGTTAGGGTTAGGGTTAGGGTTAGGGTTAGGGTTAGGGTTAGGGTTAGGGTTAGGGTTAGGGTTAGGGTTAGGGTTAGGGTTAGGGTTAGGGTTAGGGTTAGGGTTAGGGTTAGGGTTAGGGTTAGGGTTAGGGTTAGGGTTAGGGTTAGGGTTAGGGTTAGGGTTAGGGTTAGGGTTAGGGTTAGGGTTAGGGTTAGGGTTAGGGTTAGGGTTAGGGTTAGGGTTAGGGTTAGGGTTAGGGTTAGGGTTAGGGTTAGGGTTAGGGTTAGGGTTAGGGTTAGGGTTAGGGTTAGGGTTAGGGTTAGGGTTAGGGTTAGGGTTAGGGTTAGGGTTAGGGTTAGGGTTAGGGTTAGGGTTAGGGTTAGGGTTAGGGTTAGGGTTAGGGTTAGGGTTAGGGTTAGGGTTAGGGTTAGGGTTAGGGTTAGGGTTAGGGTTAGGGTTAGGGTTAGGGTTAGGGTTAGGGTTAGGGTTAGGGTTAGGGTTAGGGTTAGGGTTAGGGTTAGGGTTAGGGTTAGGGTTAGGGTTAGGGTTAGGGTTAGGGTTAGGGTTAGGGTTAGGGTTAGGGTTAGGGTTAGGGTTAGGGTTAGGGTTAGGGTTAGGGTTAGGGTTAGGGTTAGGGTTAGGGTTAGGGTTAGGGTTAGGGTTAGGGTTAGGGTTAGGGTTAGGGTTAGGGTTAGGGTTAGGGTTAGGGTTAGGGTTAGGGTTAGGGTTAGGGTTAGGGTTAGGGTTAGGGTTAGGGTTAGGGTTAGGGTTAGGGTTAGGGTTAGGGTTAGGGTTAGGGTTAGGGTTAGGGTTAGGGTTAGGGTTAGGGTTAGGGTTAGGGTTAGGGTTAGGGTTAGGGTTAGGGTTAGGGTTAGGGTTAGGGTTAGGGTTAGGGTTAGGGTTAGGGTTAGGGTTAGGGTTAGGGTTAGGGTTAGGGTTAGGGTTAGGGTTAGGGTTAGGGTTAGGGTTAGGGTTAGGGTTAGGGTTAGGGTTAGGGTTAGGGTTAGGGTTAGGGTTAGGGTTAGGGTTAGGGTTAGGGTTAGGGTTAGGGTTAGGGTTAGGGTTAGGGTTAGGGTTAGGGTTAGGGTTAGGGTTAGGGTTAGGGTTAGGGTTAGGGTTAGGGTTAGGGTTAGGGTTAGGGTTAGGGTTAGGGTTAGGGTTAGGGTTAGGGTTAGGGTTAGGGTTAGGGTTAGGGTTAGGGTTAGGGTTAGGGTTAGGGTTAGGGTTAGGGTTAGGGTTAGGGTTAGGGTTAGGGTTAGGGTTAGGGTTAGGGTTAGGGTTAGGGTTAGGGTTAGGGTTAGGGTTAGGGTTAGGGTTAGGGTTAGGGTTAGGGTTAGGGTTAGGGTTAGGGTTAGGGTTAGGGTTAGGGTTAGGGTTAGGGTTAGGGTTAGGGTTAGGGTTAGGGTTAGGGTTAGGGTTAGGGTTAGGGTTAGGGTTAGGGTTAGGGTTAGGGTTAGGGTTAGGGTTAGGGTTAGGGTTAGGGTTAGGGTTAGGGTTAGGGTTAGGGTTAGGGTTAGGGTTAGGGTTAGGGTTAGGGTTAGGGTTAGGGTTAGGGTTAGGGTTAGGGTTAGGGTTAGGGTTAGGGTTAGGGTTAGGGTTAGGGTTAGGGTTAGGGTTAGGGTTAGGGTTAGGGTTAGGGTTAGGGTTAGGGTTAGGGTTAGGGTTAGGGTTAGGGTTAGGGTTAGGGTTAGGGTTAGGGTTAGGGTTAGGGTTAGGGTTAGGGTTAGGGTTAGGGTTAGGGTTAGGGTTAGGGTTAGGGTTAGGGTTAGGGTTAGGGTTAGGGTTAGGGTTAGGGTTAGGGTTAGGGTTAGGGTTAGGGTTAGGGTTAGGGTTAGGGTTAGGGTTAGGGTTAGGGTTAGGGTTAGGGTTAGGGTTAGGGTTAGGGTTAGGGTTAGGGTTAGGGTTAGGGTTAGGGTTAGGGTTAGGGTTAGGGTTAGGGTTAGGGTTAGGGTTAGGGTTAGGGTTAGGGTTAGGGTTAGGGTTAGGGTTAGGGTTAGGGTTAGGGTTAGGGTTAGGGTTAGGGTTAGGGTTAGGGTTAGGGTTAGGGTTAGGGTTAGGGTTAGGGTTAGGGTTAGGGTTAGGGTTAGGGTTAGGGTTAGGGTTAGGGTTAGGGTTAGGGTTAGGGTTAGGGTTAGGGTTAGGGTTAGGGTTAGGGTTAGGGTTAGGGTTAGGGTTAGGGTTAGGGTTAGGGTTAGGGTTAGGGTTAGGGTTAGGGTTAGGGTTAGGGTTAGGGTTAGGGTTAGGGTTAGGGTTAGGGTTAGGGTTAGGGTTAGGGTTAGGGTTAGGGTTAGGGTTAGGGTTAGGGTTAGGGTTAGGGTTAGGGTTAGGGTTAGGGTTAGGGTTAGGGTTAGGGTTAGGGTTAGGGTTAGGGTTAGGGTTAGGGTTAGGGTTAGGGTTAGGGTTAGGGTTAGGGTTAGGGTTAGGGTTAGGGTTAGGGTTAGGGTTAGGGTTAGGGTTAGGGTTAGGGTTAGGGTTAGGGTTAGGGTTAGGGTTAGGGTTAGGGTTAGGGTTAGGGTTAGGGTTAGGGTTAGGGTTAGGGTTAGGGTTAGGGTTAGGGTTAGGGTTAGGGTTAGGGTTAGGGTTAGGGTTAGGGTTAGGGTTAGGGTTAGGGTTAGGGTTAGGGTTAGGGTTAGGGTTAGGGTTAGGGTTAGGGTTAGGGTTAGGGTTAGGGTTAGGGTTAGGGTTAGGGTTAGGGTTAGGGTTAGGGTTAGGGTTAGGGTTAGGGTTAGGGTTAGGGTTAGGGTTAGGGTTAGGGTTAGGGTTAGGGTTAGGGTTAGGGTTAGGGTTAGGGTTAGGGTTAGGGTTAGGGTTAGGGTTAGGGTTAGGGTTAGGGTTAGGGTTAGGGTTAGGGTTAGGGTTAGGGTTAGGGTTAGGGTTAGGGTTAGGGTTAGGGTTAGGGTTAGGGTTAGGGTTAGGGTTAGGGTTAGGGTTAGGGTTAGGGTTAGGGTTAGGGTTAGGGTTAGGGTTAGGGTTAGGGTTAGGGTTAGGGTTAGGGTTAGGGTTAGGGTTAGGGTTAGGGTTAGGGTTAGGGTTAGGGTTAGGGTTAGGGTTAGGGTTAGGGTTAGGGTTAGGGTTAGGGTTAGGGTTAGGGTTAGGGTTAGGGTTAGGGTTAGGGTTAGGGTTAGGGTTAGGGTTAGGGTTAGGGTTAGGGTTAGGGTTAGGGTTAGGGTTAGGGTTAGGGTTAGGGTTAGGGTTAGGGTTAGGGTTAGGGTTAGGGTTAGGGTTAGGGTTAGGGTTAGGGTTAGGGTTAGGGTTAGGGTTAGGGTTAGGGTTAGGGTTAGGGTTAGGGTTAGGGTTAGGGTTAGGGTTAGGGTTAGGGTTAGGGTTAGGGTTAGGGTTAGGGTTAGGGTTAGGGTTAGGGTTAGGGTTAGGGTTAGGGTTAGGGTTAGGGTTAGGGTTAGGGTTAGGGTTAGGGTTAGGGTTAGGGTTAGGGTTAGGGTTAGGGTTAGGGTTAGGGTTAGGGTTAGGGTTAGGGTTAGGGTTAGGGTTAGGGTTAGGGTTAGGGTTAGGGTTAGGGTTAGGGTTAGGGTTAGGGTTAGGGTTAGGGTTAGGGTTAGGGTTAGGGTTAGGGTTAGGGTTAGGGTTAGGGTTAGGGTTAGGGTTAGGGTTAGGGTTAGGGTTAGGGTTAGGGTTAGGGTTAGGGTTAGGGTTAGGGTTAGGGTTAGGGTTAGGGTTAGGGTTAGGGTTAGGGTTAGGGTTAGGGTTAGGGTTAGGGTTAGGGTTAGGGTTAGGGTTAGGGTTAGGGTTAGGGTTAGGGTTAGGGTTAGGGTTAGGGTTAGGGTTAGGGTTAGGGTTAGGGTTAGGGTTAGGGTTAGGGTTAGGGTTAGGGTTAGGGTTAGGGTTAGGGTTAGGGTTAGGGTTAGGGTTAGGGTTAGGGTTAGGGTTAGGGTTAGGGTTAGGGTTAGGGTTAGGGTTAGGGTTAGGGTTAGGGTTAGGGTTAGGGTTAGGGTTAGGGTTAGGGTTAGGGTTAGGGTTAGGGTTAGGGTTAGGGTTAGGGTTAGGGTTAGGGTTAGGGTTAGGGTTAGGGTTAGGGTTAGGGTTAGGGTTAGGGTTAGGGTTAGGGTTAGGGTTAGGGTTAGGGTTAGGGTTAGGGTTAGGGTTAGGGTTAGGGTTAGGGTTAGGGTTAGGGTTAGGGTTAGGGTTAGGGTTAGGGTTAGGGTTAGGGTTAGGGTTAGGGTTAGGGTTAGGGTTAGGGTTAGGGTTAGGGTTAGGGTTAGGGTTAGGGTTAGGGTTAGGGTTAGGGTTAGGGTTAGGGTTAGGGTTAGGGTTAGGGTTAGGGTTAGGGTTAGGGTTAGGGTTAGGGTTAGGGTTAGGGTTAGGGTTAGGGTTAGGGTTAGGGTTAGGGTTAGGGTTAGGGTTAGGGTTAGGGTTAGGGTTAGGGTTAGGGTTAGGGTTAGGGTTAGGGTTAGGGTTAGGGTTAGGGTTAGGGTTAGGGTTAGGGTTAGGGTTAGGGTTAGGGTTAGGGTTAGGGTTAGGGTTAGGGTTAGGGTTAGGGTTAGGGTTAGGGTTAGGGTTAGGGTTAGGGTTAGGGTTAGGGTTAGGGTTAGGGTTAGGGTTAGGGTTAGGGTTAGGGTTAGGGTTAGGGTTAGGGTTAGGGTTAGGGTTAGGGTTAGGGTTAGGGTTAGGGTTAGGGTTAGGGTTAGGGTTAGGGTTAGGGTTAGGGTTAGGGTTAGGGTTAGGGTTAGGGTTAGGGTTAGGGTTAGGGTTAGGGTTAGGGTTAGGGTTAGGGTTAGGGTTAGGGTTAGGGTTAGGGTTAGGGTTAGGGTTAGGGTTAGGGTTAGGGTTAGGGTTAGGGTTAGGGTTAGGGTTAGGGTTAGGGTTAGGGTTAGGGTTAGGGTTAGGGTTAGGGTTAGGGTTAGGGTTAGGGTTAGGGTTAGGGTTAGGGTTAGGGTTAGGGTTAGGGTTAGGGTTAGGGTTAGGGTTAGGGTTAGGGTTAGGGTTAGGGTTAGGGTTAGGGTTAGGGTTAGGGTTAGGGTTAGGGTTAGGGTTAGGGTTAGGGTTAGGGTTAGGGTTAGGGTTAGGGTTAGGGTTAGGGTTAGGGTTAGGGTTAGGGTTAGGGTTAGGGTTAGGGTTAGGGTTAGGGTTAGGGTTAGGGTTAGGGTTAGGGTTAGGGTTAGGGTTAGGGTTAGGGTTAGGGTTAGGGTTAGGGTTAGGGTTAGGGTTAGGGTTAGGGTTAGGGTTAGGGTTAGGGTTAGGGTTAGGGTTAGGGTTAGGGTTAGGGTTAGGGTTAGGGTTAGGGTTAGGGTTAGGGTTAGGGTTAGGGTTAGGGTTAGGGTTAGGGTTAGGGTTAGGGTTAGGGTTAGGGTTAGGGTTAGGGTTAGGGTTAGGGTTAGGGTTAGGGTTAGGGTTAGGGTTAGGGTTAGGGTTAGGGTTAGGGTTAGGGTTAGGGTTAGGGTTAGGGTTAGGGTTAGGGTTAGGGTTAGGGTTAGGGTTAGGGTTAGGGTTAGGGTTAGGGTTAGGGTTAGGGTTAGGGTTAGGGTTAGGGTTAGGGTTAGGGTTAGGGTTAGGGTTAGGGTTAGGGTTAGGGTTAGGGTTAGGGTTAGGGTTAGGGTTAGGGTTAGGGTTAGGGTTAGGGTTAGGGTTAGGGTTAGGGTTAGGGTTAGGGTTAGGGTTAGGGTTAGGGTTAGGGTTAGGGTTAGGGTTAGGGTTAGGGTTAGGGTTAGGGTTAGGGTTAGGGTTAGGGTTAGGGTTAGGGTTAGGGTTAGGGTTAGGGTTAGGGTTAGGGTTAGGGTTAGGGTTAGGGTTAGGGTTAGGGTTAGGGTTAGGGTTAGGGTTAGGGTTAGGGTTAGGGTTAGGGTTAGGGTTAGGGTTAGGGTTAGGGTTAGGGTTAGGGTTAGGGTTAGGGTTAGGGTTAGGGTTAGGGTTAGGGTTAGGGTTAGGGTTAGGGTTAGGGTTAGGGTTAGGGTTAGGGTTAGGGTTAGGGTTAGGGTTAGGGTTAGGGTTAGGGTTAGGGTTAGGGTTAGGGTTAGGGTTAGGGTTAGGGTTAGGGTTAGGGTTAGGGTTAGGGTTAGGGTTAGGGTTAGGGTTAGGGTTAGGGTTAGGGTTAGGGTTAGGGTTAGGGTTAGGGTTAGGGTTAGGGTTAGGGTTAGGGTTAGGGTTAGGGTTAGGGTTAGGGTTAGGGTTAGGGTTAGGGTTAGGGTTAGGGTTAGGGTTAGGGTTAGGGTTAGGGTTAGGGTTAGGGTTAGGGTTAGGGTTAGGGTTAGGGTTAGGGTTAGGGTTAGGGTTAGGGTTAGGGTTAGGGTTAGGGTTAGGGTTAGGGTTAGGGTTAGGGTTAGGGTTAGGGTTAGGGTTAGGGTTAGGGTTAGGGTTAGGGTTAGGGTTAGGGTTAGGGTTAGGGTTAGGGTTAGGGTTAGGGTTAGGGTTAGGGTTAGGGTTAGGGTTAGGGTTAGGGTTAGGGTTAGGGTTAGGGTTAGGGTTAGGGTTAGGGTTAGGGTTAGGGTTAGGGTTAGGGTTAGGGTTAGGGTTAGGGTTAGGGTTAGGGTTAGGGTTAGGGTTAGGGTTAGGGTTAGGGTTAGGGTTAGGGTTAGGGTTAGGGTTAGGGTTAGGGTTAGGGTTAGGGTTAGGGTTAGGGTTAGGGTTAGGGTTAGGGTTAGGGTTAGGGTTAGGGTTAGGGTTAGGGTTAGGGTTAGGGTTAGGGTTAGGGTTAGGGTTAGGGTTAGGGTTAGGGTTAGGGTTAGGGTTAGGGTTAGGGTTAGGGTTAGGGTTAGGGTTAGGGTTAGGGTTAGGGTTAGGGTTAGGGTTAGGGTTAGGGTTAGGGTTAGGGTTAGGGTTAGGGTTAGGGTTAGGGTTAGGGTTAGGGTTAGGGTTAGGGTTAGGGTTAGGGTTAGGGTTAGGGTTAGGGTTAGGGTTAGGGTTAGGGTTAGGGTTAGGGTTAGGGTTAGGGTTAGGGTTAGGGTTAGGGTTAGGGTTAGGGTTAGGGTTAGGGTTAGGGTTAGGGTTAGGGTTAGGGTTAGGGTTAGGGTTAGGGTTAGGGTTAGGGTTAGGGTTAGGGTTAGGGTTAGGGTTAGGGTTAGGGTTAGGGTTAGGGTTAGGGTTAGGGTTAGGGTTAGGGTTAGGGTTAGGGTTAGGGTTAGGGTTAGGGTTAGGGTTAGGGTTAGGGTTAGGGTTAGGGTTAGGGTTAGGGTTAGGGTTAGGGTTAGGGTTAGGGTTAGGGTTAGGGTTAGGGTTAGGGTTAGGGTTAGGGTTAGGGTTAGGGTTAGGGTTAGGGTTAGGGTTAGGGTTAGGGTTAGGGTTAGGGTTAGGGTTAGGGTTAGGGTTAGGGTTAGGGTTAGGGTTAGGGTTAGGGTTAGGGTTAGGGTTAGGGTTAGGGTTAGGGTTAGGGTTAGGGTTAGGGTTAGGGTTAGGGTTAGGGTTAGGGTTAGGGTTAGGGTTAGGGTTAGGGTTAGGGTTAGGGTTAGGGTTAGGGTTAGGGTTAGGGTTAGGGTTAGGGTTAGGGTTAGGGTTAGGGTTAGGGTTAGGGTTAGGGTTAGGGTTAGGGTTAGGGTTAGGGTTAGGGTTAGGGTTAGGGTTAGGGTTAGGGTTAGGGTTAGGGTTAGGGTTAGGGTTAGGGTTAGGGTTAGGGTTAGGGTTAGGGTTAGGGTTAGGGTTAGGGTTAGGGTTAGGGTTAGGGTTAGGGTTAGGGTTAGGGTTAGGGTTAGGGTTAGGGTTAGGGTTAGGGTTAGGGTTAGGGTTAGGGTTAGGGTTAGGGTTAGGGTTAGGGTTAGGGTTAGGGTTAGGGTTAGGGTTAGGGTTAGGGTTAGGGTTAGGGTTAGGGTTAGGGTTAGGGTTAGGGTTAGGGTTAGGGTTAGGGTTAGGGTTAGGGTTAGGGTTAGGGTTAGGGTTAGGGTTAGGGTTAGGGTTAGGGTTAGGGTTAGGGTTAGGGTTAGGGTTAGGGTTAGGGTTAGGGTTAGGGTTAGGGTTAGGGTTAGGGTTAGGGTTAGGGTTAGGGTTAGGGTTAGGGTTAGGGTTAGGGTTAGGGTTAGGGTTAGGGTTAGGGTTAGGGTTAGGGTTAGGGTTAGGGTTAGGGTTAGGGTTAGGGTTAGGGTTAGGGTTAGGGTTAGGGTTAGGGTTAGGGTTAGGGTTAGGGTTAGGGTTAGGGTTAGGGTTAGGGTTAGGGTTAGGGTTAGGGTTAGGGTTAGGGTTAGGGTTAGGGTTAGGGTTAGGGTTAGGGTTAGGGTTAGGGTTAGGGTTAGGGTTAGGGTTAGGGTTAGGGTTAGGGTTAGGGTTAGGGTTAGGGTTAGGGTTAGGGTTAGGGTTAGGGTTAGGGTTAGGGTTAGGGTTAGGGTTAGGGTTAGGGTTAGGGTTAGGGTTAGGGTTAGGGTTAGGGTTAGGGTTAGGGTTAGGGTTAGGGTTAGGGTTAGGGTTAGGGTTAGGGTTAGGGTTAGGGTTAGGGTTAGGGTTAGGGTTAGGGTTAGGGTTAGGGTTAGGGTTAGGGTTAGGGTTAGGGTTAGGGTTAGGGTTAGGGTTAGGGTTAGGGTTAGGGTTAGGGTTAGGGTTAGGGTTAGGGTTAGGGTTAGGGTTAGGGTTAGGGTTAGGGTTAGGGTTAGGGTTAGGGTTAGGGTTAGGGTTAGGGTTAGGGTTAGGGTTAGGGTTAGGGTTAGGGTTAGGGTTAGGGTTAGGGTTAGGGTTAGGGTTAGGGTTAGGGTTAGGGTTAGGGTTAGGGTTAGGGTTAGGGTTAGGGTTAGGGTTAGGGTTAGGGTTAGGGTTAGGGTTAGGGTTAGGGTTAGGGTTAGGGTTAGGGTTAGGGTTAGGGTTAGGGTTAGGGTTAGGGTTAGGGTTAGGGTTAGGGTTAGGGTTAGGGTTAGGGTTAGGGTTAGGGTTAGGGTTAGGGTTAGGGTTAGGGTTAGGGTTAGGGTTAGGGTTAGGGTTAGGGTTAGGGTTAGGGTTAGGGTTAGGGTTAGGGTTAGGGTTAGGGTTAGGGTTAGGGTTAGGGTTAGGGTTAGGGTTAGGGTTAGGGTTAGGGTTAGGGTTAGGGTTAGGGTTAGGGTTAGGGTTAGGGTTAGGGTTAGGGTTAGGGTTAGGGTTAGGGTTAGGGTTAGGGTTAGGGTTAGGGTTAGGGTTAGGGTTAGGGTTAGGGTTAGGGTTAGGGTTAGGGTTAGGGTTAGGGTTAGGGTTAGGGTTAGGGTTAGGGTTAGGGTTAGGGTTAGGGTTAGGGTTAGGGTTAGGGTTAGGGTTAGGGTTAGGGTTAGGGTTAGGGTTAGGGTTAGGGTTAGGGTTAGGGTTAGGGTTAGGGTTAGGGTTAGGGTTAGGGTTAGGGTTAGGGTTAGGGTTAGGGTTAGGGTTAGGGTTAGGGTTAGGGTTAGGGTTAGGGTTAGGGTTAGGGTTAGGGTTAGGGTTAGGGTTAGGGTTAGGGTTAGGGTTAGGGTTAGGGTTAGGGTTAGGGTTAGGGTTAGGGTTAGGGTTAGGGTTAGGGTTAGGGTTAGGGTTAGGGTTAGGGTTAGGGTTAGGGTTAGGGTTAGGGTTAGGGTTAGGGTTAGGGTTAGGGTTAGGGTTAGGGTTAGGGTTAGGGTTAGGGTTAGGGTTAGGGTTAGGGTTAGGGTTAGGGTTAGGGTTAGGGTTAGGGTTAGGGTTAGGGTTAGGGTTAGGGTTAGGGTTAGGGTTAGGGTTAGGGTTAGGGTTAGGGTTAGGGTTAGGGTTAGGGTAGGGTTAGGGTTAGGGGTAGGGTTAGGGTAGGGTTAGGGTTAGGGTAGGGTTTGGGTTAGGGTTAGGGTTAGGGTTAGGGTTAGGGGTTAGGGGTTAGGGTTAGGGTTAGGGTTAGGGTTAGGGTTAGGGTTTGGGTTTGGGTTAGGGGTAGGGTGGGTGGGGTAGGGGGAGGGTTAGGGTAGGGTTAGGGGGTAGGGTGTGGGGTAGGGTGAGGGGGTGGGTAGGGTTAGGGTTAGGGGTAGGGGGTAGGGGGTGGGGTGGGGGTGGAGGGTTGGGTGTGGGGTAGGGGAGGGGTTAGGGTAGGGGGAGGGGTAGGGGTGGGTGAGGGGGTGGGTGAGGGGGTAGGGGTAGGGGTAGGGGGAGGGGTGGGGGTAGGGTGAGGGTAGGTGGTGGGGGTAGGGGTTGGGGGTGGGGGTGGGGGTGGGGTGGGGGTGGGGGAGGGGTGGGGTGGGGGAGGGGGTGGGGGAGGGGGAGGGGGTGGGGGAGGGGTGGTGTGGGTGGGTGGGTGGTGGGGGTGGGGTGGGGAGGGGAGGGTGAGGGGGTGGGGGAGGGGGTGGGGGAGGGGGTGGGGGTGAGCGAGGGGCTGGGGCTCAGCGGGGAGGGGGGGGGTGGGGAGGGGTGTGTTACGTTCGCGGTTAGCCCAGTTACAGCAGTTAAAGTTCCAAGTTCAACGTTAACGTTCAAGATACACGTTCAAGTTCCAACGTTCACCGGTTACAAGTTCAAACGTTAAAGTTAAAGTTAAAGTTCAGTAACAAGAACCAGTTCACGTTAACAGTTAAAGTAAACGTTAAGTTAAAGTTAAAGTTAACGTTACAAAGTCTAACACAGTTAACGTTACAAGTTACAGTTACAGTTACAGTTCAAGTTCACAGTTACAGTACGTCCAAGTTAACGTACAAGTTACAGTTCAAGTTACGTTAAGTTAAAGTTCAAAGTTAAAGTTCACGTTAAAAGTTCCCGTTAAAGTTCCCGTAACGTTAAAGTTCAAGTTCACGTTAAAGTTAAAGTTCAAGTTAAAGTCCAGTAAAGTCAGTACAAGTTACCGTCAAGTTAAAGTTAAAGTTAAAGTTCAAGTACAGTTAAAGTCACAGTTAAAGTTACACGTTACAGTTACAAGTTACACGTTAAAGTTAACGTTAACAGTTACACGTTAAAGTTAACGTTAAAGTCTACAGTTCAAGTAACGTTAAACGTTAACAGTACAGTTAACAGTTACAAGTTCAAGTTAAAAGTTAAAGTTACAAGTTCAGTTCAAAGTACCAGTTAAAGTTAAAGTTCAAGTTACAGTACAGTTAAAGTTCACGTTAACGTTACAAGTTCAAGTTAAGTAACAGTTAAAGTTAAAGTTCAAGTTCAAGTTCAAGTTAAAGTTCACGTTACAGTTAAAGTTCAAGTTAAAGTTCAAGTTAAAGTTCAAGTTCAAGTTAACGTAACAGTTACGTTAAAGTTCACAGTAACAGTTCACAGTTCCAAGTTACAAGTTAACGTTCACCGTTCACAGTTAAAGTTCAAGTTCACGTTAAAGTTCCAGTTAAAGTTACAGTTAACAGTTCAAAGTTAAAGTTAAAGTTCAAGTTCAAGTTCCCGTTACAAGTACAGTAAAGTTACAAGTTAAAGTTACAGTTCCAACGTTAAAGTTACACGTTACAGTTACACGTCAAGTACAGTTACAGTTCACAGTTCTAAAGTTAAAGTTCAAGTTACCGTTAAACGTTACACGTTCAAACCGTTCAAGTAACCGTTAACGTAAAGTTAAAGTACAGTACAAGTTCAAGTTAACAGTTACACGTTCCACGTTAAAGTTCAAGTTAAAGTTCACAGTTAAAGTTACAAGTTAAAGTTAAAGTTACAGTTAACAGTTACGTTAAGTTAAAGTTCAAGTTCAAGTTCAACAGTTCAAGTTCCCAGTTCACGTTAAAGTTAAAAGGTTAAAGTACAGTTCAAAGTTACAAGTTCACGTAAAGTTACAGTTACAGTTAACGTTCAAGTTCCAACAGTTAACAGTTACAGTTCAAGTTAAACGTTAAAGTCAAGTTCACGTTAAAGTTAAAGTTCCACGTTAAAGTTCAAAGTTAAACGTTCAAGTACCAGTTAAAGTTACCAGTTCAGTTCACAGTTAACGAATTACCGTTAAACGTATCAAGTACAAAGTTCAAGCTTAAAGTTCAAGTCAACCGTTCCAGTCTAAAGCCATTAACGTAAAAGTTACAACGTTCAAGTTAAAGTTAACACGTAAAGTTAAGTTA
>NC_084743.1:364486-400484 GCF_033978785.1 Entelurus aequoreus
TAACCCTAACCCTAACCCTAACCCTAACCCTAACCCTAACCCTAACCCTAACCCTAACCCTAACCCTAACCCTAACCCTAACCCTAACCCTAACCCTAACCCTAACCCTAACCCTAACCCTAACCCTAACCCTAACCCTAACCCTAACCCTAACCCTAACCCTAACCCTAACCCTAACCCTAACCCTAACCCTAACCCTAACCCTAACCCTAACCCTAACCCTAACCCTAACCCTAACCCTAACCCTAACCCTAACCCTAACCCTAACCCTAACCCTAACCCTAACCCTAACCCTAACCCTAACCCTAACCCTAACCCTAACCCTAACCCTAACCCTAACCCTAACCCTAACCCTAACCCTAACCCTAACCCTAACCCTAACCCTAACCCTAACCCTAACCCTAACCCTAACCCTAACCCTAACCCTAACCCTAACCCTAACCCTAACCCTAACCCTAACCCTAACCCTAACCCTAACCCTAACCCTAACCCTAACCCTAACCCTAACCCTAACCCTAACCCTAACCCTAACCCTAACCCTAACCCTAACCCTAACCCTAACCCTAACCCTAACCCTAACCCTAACCCTAACCCTAACCCTAACCCTAACCCTAACCCTAACCCTAACCCTAACCCTAACCCTAACCCTAACCCTAACCCTAACCCTAACCCTAACCCTAACCCTAACCCTAACCCTAACCCTAACCCTAACCCTAACCCTAACCCTAACCCTAACCCTAACCCTAACCCTAACCCTAACCCTAACCCTAACCCTAACCCTAACCCTAACCCTAACCCTAACCCTAACCCTAACCCTAACCCTAACCCTAACCCTAACCCTAACCCTAACCCTAACCCTAACCCTAACCCTAACCCTAACCCTAACCCTAACCCTAACCCTAACCCTAACCCTAACCCTAACCCTAACCCTAACCCTAACCCTAACCCTAACCCTAACCCTAACCCTAACCCTAACCCTAACCCTAACCCTAACCCTAACCCTAACCCTAACCCTAACCCTAACCCTAACCCTAACCCTAACCCTAACCCTAACCCTAACCCTAACCCTAACCCTAACCCTAACCCTAACCCTAACCCTAACCCTAACCCTAACCCTAACCCTAACCCTAACCCTAACCCTAACCCTAACCCTAACCCTAACCCTAACCCTAACCCTAACCCTAACCCTAACCCTAACCCTAACCCTAACCCTAACCCTAACCCTAACCCTAACCCTAACCCTAACCCTAACCCTAACCCTAACCCTAACCCTAACCCTAACCCTAACCCTAACCCTAACCCTAACCCTAACCCTAACCCTAACCCTAACCCTAACCCTAACCCTAACCCTAACCCTAACCCTAACCCTAACCCTAACCCTAACCCTAACCCTAACCCTAACCCTAACCCTAACCCTAACCCTAACCCTAACCCTAACCCTAACCCTAACCCTAACCCTAACCCTAACCCTAACCCTAACCCTAACCCTAACCCTAACCCTAACCCTAACCCTAACCCTAACCCTAACCCTAACCCTAACCCTAACCCTAACCCTAACCCTAACCCTAACCCTAACCCTAACCCTAACCCTAACCCTAACCCTAACCCTAACCCTAACCCTAACCCTAACCCTAACCCTAACCCTAACCCTAACCCTAACCCTAACCCTAACCCTAACCCTAACCCTAACCCTAACCCTAACCCTAACCCTAACCCTAACCCTAACCCTAACCCTAACCCTAACCCTAACCCTAACCCTAACCCTAACCCTAACCCTAACCCTAACCCTAACCCTAACCCTAACCCTAACCCTAACCCTAACCCTAACCCTAACCCTAACCCTAACCCTAACCCTAACCCTAACCCTAACCCTAACCCTAACCCTAACCCTAACCCTAACCCTAACCCTAACCCTAACCCTAACCCTAACCCTAACCCTAACCCTAACCCTAACCCTAACCCTAACCCTAACCCTAACCCTAACCCTAACCCTAACCCTAACCCTAACCCTAACCCTAACCCTAACCCTAACCCTAACCCTAACCCTAACCCTAACCCTAACCCTAACCCTAACCCTAACCCTAACCCTAACCCTAACCCTAACCCTAACCCTAACCCTAACCCTAACCCTAACCCTAACCCTAACCCTAACCCTAACCCTAACCCTAACCCTAACCCTAACCCTAACCCTAACCCTAACCCTAACCCTAACCCTAACCCTAACCCTAACCCTAACCCTAACCCTAACCCTAACCCTAACCCTAACCCTAACCCTAACCCTAACCCTAACCCTAACCCTAACCCTAACCCTAACCCTAACCCTAACCCTAACCCTAACCCTAACCCTAACCCTAACCCTAACCCTAACCCTAACCCTAACCCTAACCCTAACCCTAACCCTAACCCTAACCCTAACCCTAACCCTAACCCTAACCCTAACCCTAACCCTAACCCTAACCCTAACCCTAACCCTAACCCTAACCCTAACCCTAACCCTAACCCTAACCCTAACCCTAACCCTAACCCTAACCCTAACCCTAACCCTAACCCTAACCCTAACCCTAACCCTAACCCTAACCCTAACCCTAACCCTAACCCTAACCCTAACCCTAACCCTAACCCTAACCCTAACCCTAACCCTAACCCTAACCCTAACCCTAACCCTAACCCTAACCCTAACCCTAACCCTAACCCTAACCCTAACCCTAACCCTAACCCTAACCCTAACCCTAACCCTAACCCTAACCCTAACCCTAACCCTAACCCTAACCCTAACCCTAACCCTAACCCTAACCCTAACCCTAACCCTAACCCTAACCCTAACCCTAACCCTAACCCTAACCCTAACCCTAACCCTAACCCTAACCCTAACCCTAACCCTAACCCTAACCCTAACCCTAACCCTAACCCTAACCCTAACCCTAACCCTAACCCTAACCCTAACCCTAACCCTAACCCTAACCCTAACCCTAACCCTAACCCTAACCCTAACCCTAACCCTAACCCTAACCCTAACCCTAACCCTAACCCTAACCCTAACCCTAACCCTAACCCTAACCCTAACCCTAACCCTAACCCTAACCCTAACCCTAACCCTAACCCTAACCCTAACCCTAACCCTAACCCTAACCCTAACCCTAACCCTAACCCTAACCCTAACCCTAACCCTAACCCTAACCCTAACCCTAACCCTAACCCTAACCCTAACCCTAACCCTAACCCTAACCCTAACCCTAACCCTAACCCTAACCCTAACCCTAACCCTAACCCTAACCCTAACCCTAACCCTAACCCTAACCCTAACCCTAACCCTAACCCTAACCCTAACCCTAACCCTAACCCTAACCCTAACCCTAACCCTAACCCTAACCCTAACCCTAACCCTAACCCTAACCCTAACCCTAACCCTAACCCTAACCCTAACCCTAACCCTAACCCTAACCCTAACCCTAACCCTAACCCTAACCCTAACCCTAACCCTAACCCTAACCCTAACCCTAACCCTAACCCTAACCCTAACCCTAACCCTAACCCTAACCCTAACCCTAACCCTAACCCTAACCCTAACCCTAACCCTAACCCTAACCCTAACCCTAACCCTAACCCTAACCCTAACCCTAACCCTAACCCTAACCCTAACCCTAACCCTAACCCTAACCCTAACCCTAACCCTAACCCTAACCCTAACCCTAACCCTAACCCTAACCCTAACCCTAACCCTAACCCTAACCCTAACCCTAACCCTAACCCTAACCCTAACCCTAACCCTAACCCTAACCCTAACCCTAACCCTAACCCTAACCCTAACCCTAACCCTAACCCTAACCCTAACCCTAACCCTAACCCTAACCCTAACCCTAACCCTAACCCTAACCCTAACCCTAACCCTAACCCTAACCCTAACCCTAACCCTAACCCTAACCCTAACCCTAACCCTAACCCTAACCCTAACCCTAACCCTAACCCTAACCCTAACCCTAACCCTAACCCTAACCCTAACCCTAACCCTAACCCTAACCCTAACCCTAACCCTAACCCTAACCCTAACCCTAACCCTAACCCTAACCCTAACCCTAACCCTAACCCTAACCCTAACCCTAACCCTAACCCTAACCCTAACCCTAACCCTAACCCTAACCCTAACCCTAACCCTAACCCTAACCCTAACCCTAACCCTAACCCTAACCCTAACCCTAACCCTAACCCTAACCCTAACCCTAACCCTAACCCTAACCCTAACCCTAACCCTAACCCTAACCCTAACCCTAACCCTAACCCTAACCCTAACCCTAACCCTAACCCTAACCCTAACCCTAACCCTAACCCTAACCCTAACCCTAACCCTAACCCTAACCCTAACCCTAACCCTAACCCTAACCCTAACCCTAACCCTAACCCTAACCCTAACCCTAACCCTAACCCTAACCCTAACCCTAACCCTAACCCTAACCCTAACCCTAACCCTAACCCTAACCCTAACCCTAACCCTAACCCTAACCCTAACCCTAACCCTAACCCTAACCCTAACCCTAACCCTAACCCTAACCCTAACCCTAACCCTAACCCTAACCCTAACCCTAACCCTAACCCTAACCCTAACCCTAACCCTAACCCTAACCCTAACCCTAACCCTAACCCTAACCCTAACCCTAACCCTAACCCTAACCCTAACCCTAACCCTAACCCTAACCCTAACCCTAACCCTAACCCTAACCCTAACCCTAACCCTAACCCTAACCCTAACCCTAACCCTAACCCTAACCCTAACCCTAACCCTAACCCTAACCCTAACCCCTAACCCTAACCCTAACCCTAACCCTAACCCTAACCCTAACCCTAACCCTAACCCTAACCCTAACCCTAACCCTAACCCTAACCCTAACCCTAACCCTAACCCTAACCCTAACCCTAACCCTAACCCTAACCCTAACCCTAACCCTAACCCTAACCCTAACCCTAACCCTAACCCTAACCCTAACCCTAACCCTAACCCTAACCCTAACCCTAACCCTAACCCTAACCCTAACCCTAACCCTAACCCTAACCCTAACCCTAACCCTAACCCTAACCCTAACCCTAACCCTAACCCTAACCCTAACCCTAACCCTAACCCTAACCCTAACCCTAACCCTAACCCTAACCCTAACCCTAACCCTAACCCTAACCCTAACCCTAACCCTAACCCTAACCCTAACCCTAACCCTAACCCTAACCCTAACCCTAACCCTAACCCTAACCCTAACCCTAACCCTAACCCTAACCCTAACCCTAACCCTAACCCTAACCCTAACCCTAACCCTAACCCTAACCCTAACCCTAACCCTAACCCTAACCCTAACCCTAACCCTAACCCTAACCCTAACCCTAACCCTAACCCTAACCCTAACCCTAACCCTAACCCTAACCCTAACCCTAACCCTAACCCTAACCCTAACCCTGTGTCTGACACCGCTCTCGGCGTTGTCCGATTGGGGTCCCCTGGGGGGGTGTGCTCTGGGTGTGGGGTCACTCTGGCAGGCTGTAGACGGACAGCGCATATTCCCTTTTCCCTCCCCCTAACCCTAACCCTAACCCCCCAACACCTAACCCTAACCCTAACCCTAACCCTAACCCTAACCCCTACCCTAACCCTAACCCTAACCCTAACCCTAACCCTAACCCTAACCCTAACCCTAACCCTAACCCTAACCCTAACCCTAACCCTAACCCTAACCCTAACCCTAACCCTAACCCTAACCCTAACCCTAACCCTAACCCTAACCCTAACCCTAACCCTAACCCTAACCCTAACCCTAACCCTAACCCTAACCCCTAACCCTAACCCTAACCCTAACCCTAACCCTAACCCTAACCCTAACCCTAACCCTAACCCTAACCCTGATCGAGAGAAGGAAAAAGAGGTGATTTTTAGCCTCTCTCGATTTTGTACTTAGAAAAAATCCAATTTTTTTTTTTTTTTTTTTCCGTTTTTTTTCTAAGTGTCTGATCGAGAGAAGGAAAAAGAGGTGATTTTTAGCCACTCTCGATTTTGTACTTAGAAAAAATCCAAATTTTTTTTTTTTTTTTTCCGTTTTTTTTCTAAGTGTCTGATAGACCTCAAGTGTGGAAGCTTTACATGCCTGATGAGGCCAAAACAGGCCGAAACGCGTCGCATGTTCATAAAAATAATGAAGAAATTGGTTGATGTGTCTGACACCGCTCTCGGCGTTGTCCGATTGGGGTCCCCTGGGGGGGTGTGCTCTGGGTGTGGGGTCACTCTGGCAGGCTGTAGACGGACAGCGCATATTCCCTTTTCCCTCCCCCTAACCCTAACCCTAACCCCCCAACACCTAACTAGCCAGTGCCTCCAGTCTGCCGTTGGGGTGGCATCCTGCCCTTTGTGCGCCCCCCCCTTGGGGCTCTGTTGGGCATTGCTGGGATGTGGTGAAGGGCTGATGATAATCAGACACATTCTAAAATTGGGGTCAGAGGTCACAGACGCCGAGGAACCATCTGGACGTGTGTTTATGAAATACTTACCTGGATTTGTTTGAGTTTTCCTGTATATTTTTGCAGTGATACTTACCTGTACATATTTTGCAGTGTTTTTCCTATCTGTATATACTTTGCAGTGATTTGTTTAGTTTAGTGTGTGGTGTGATTATTGTCTTATTTTGGATTGATTTTCCCACACCTGGCTTCTTCCTCGGCTCTCTGACGAGCAAACTAAACGACTGCAGGTGTGAGCTGTAGCCCCGCCCCCTGCAGAGCTCTAGTAAAATCCTCCCCCTTCCACAGCTCCATTTGGAAAAAGGCTCCAGCGGATGAGGTGGCCATCTTGCTGGAGACCTCAAGTGTGGAAGCTTTACATGCCTGATGAGGCCAAAACAGGCCGAAACGCGTCGCATGTTCATAAAAATAATGAAGAAATTGGTTGATGTGTCTGACACCGCTCTCGGCGTTGTCCGATTGGGGTCCCCTGGGGGGGTGTGCTCTGGGTGTGGGGTCACTCTGGCAGGCTGTAGACGGACAGCGCATATTCCCTTTTCCCTCCCCCTAACCCTAACCCTAACCCCCCAACACCTAACTAGCCAGTGCCTCCAGTCTGCCGTTGGGGTGGCATCCTGCCCTTTGTGCGCCCCCCCCTTGGGGCTCTGTTGGGCATTGCTGGGATGTGGTGAAGGGCTGATGATAATCAGACACATTCTAAAATTGGGGTCAGAGGTCACAGACGCCGAGGAACCATCTGGACGTGTGTTTATGAAATACTTACCTGGATTTGTTTGAGTTTTCCTGTATATTTTTGCAGTGATACTTACCTGTACATATTTTGCAGTGTTTTTCCTATCTGTATATACTTTGCAGTGATTTGTTTAGTTTAGTGTGTGGTGTGATTATTGTCTTATTTTGGATTGATTTTCCCACACCTGGCTTCTTCCTCGGCTCTCTGACGAGCAAACTAAACGACTGCAGGTGTGAGCTGTAGCCCCGCCCCCTGCAGAGCTCTAGTAAAATCCTCCCCCTTCCACAGCTCCATTTGGAAAAAGGCTCCAGCGGATGAGGTGGCCATCTTGCTGGAGACCTCAAGTGTGGAAGCTTTACATGCCTGATGAGGCCAAAACAGGCCGAAACGCGTCGCATGTTCATAAAAATAATGAAGAAATTGGTTGATGTGTCTGACACCGCTCTCGGCGTTGTCCGATTGGGGTCCCCTGGGGGGGTGTGCTCTGGGTGTGGGGTCACTCTGGCAGGCTGTAGACGGACAGCGCATATTCCCTTTTCCCTCCCCCTAACCCTAACCCTAACCCCCCAACACCTAACTAGCCAGTGCCTCCAGTCTGCCGTTGGGGTGGCATCCTGCCCTTTGTGCGCCCCCCCCTTGGGGCTCTGTTGGGCATTGCTGGGATGTGGTGAAGGGCTGATGATAATCAGACACATTCTAAAATTGGGGTCAGAGGTCACAGACGCCGAGGAACCATCTGGACGTGTGTTTATGAAATACTTACCTGGATTTGTTTGAGTTTTCCTGTATATTTTTGCAGTGATACTTACCTGTACATATTTTGCAGTGTTTTTCCTATCTGTATATACTTTGCAGTGATTTGTTTAGTTTAGTGTGTGGTGTGATTATTGTCTTATTTTGGATTGATTTTCCCACACCTGGCTTCTTCCTCGGCTCTCTGACGAGCAAACTAAACGACTGCAGGTGTGAGCTGTAGCCCCGCCCCCTGCAGAGCTCTAGTAAAATCCTCCCCCTTCCACAGCTCCATTTGGAAAAAGGCTCCAGCGGATGAGGTGGCCATCTTGCTGGAGACCTCAAGTGTGGAAGCTTTACATGCCTGATGAGGCCAAAACAGGCCGAAACGCGTCGCATGTTCATAAAAATAATGAAGAAATTGGTTGATGTGTCTGACACCGCTCTCGGCGTTGTCCGATTGGGGTCCCCTGGGGGGGTGTGCTCTGGGTGTGGGGTCACTCTGGCAGGCTGTAGACGGACAGCGCATATTCCCTTTTCCCTCCCCCTAACCCTAACCCTAACCCCCCAACACCTAACTAGCCAGTGCCTCCAGTCTGCCGTTGGGGTGGCATCCTGCCCTTTGTGCGCCCCCCCCCTTGGGGCTCTGTTGGGCATTGCTGGGATGTGGTGAAGGGCTGATGATAATCAGACACATTCTAAAATTGGGGTCAGAGGTCACAGACGCCGAGGAACCATCTGGACGTGTGTTTATGAAATACTTACCTGGATTTGTTTGAGTTTTCCTGTATATTTTTGCAGTGATACTTACCTGTACATATTTTGCAGTGTTTTTCCTATCTGTATATACTTTGCAGTGATTTGTTTAGTTTAGTGTGTGGTGTGATTATTGTCTTATTTTGGATTGATTTTCCCACACCTGGCTTCTTCCTCGGCTCTCTGACGAGCAAACTAAACGACTGCAGGTGTGAGCTGTAGCCCCGCCCCCTGCAGAGCTCTAGTAAAATCCTCCCCCTTCCACAGCTCCATTTGGAAAAAGGCTCCAGCGGATGAGGTGGCCATCTTGCTGGAGACCTCAAGTGTGGAAGCTTTACATGCCTGATGAGGCCAAAACAGGCCGAAACGCGTCGCATGTTCATAAAAATAATGAAGAAATTGGTTGATGTGTCTGACACCGCTCTCGGCGTTGTCCGATTGGGGTCCCCTGGGGGGGTGTGCTCTGGGTGTGGGGTCACTCTGGCAGGCTGTAGACGGACAGCGCATATTCCCTTTTCCCTCCCCCTAACCCTAACCCTAACCCCCCAACACCTAACTAGCCAGTGCCTCCAGTCTGCCGTTGGGGTGGCATCCTGCCCTTTGTGCGCCCCCCCCTTGGGGCTCTGTTGGGCATTGCTGGGATGTGGTGAAGGGCTGATGATAATCAGACACATTCTAAAATTGGGGTCAGAGGTCACAGACGCCGAGGAACCATCTGGACGTGTGTTTATGAAATACTTACCTGGATTTGTTTGAGTTTTCCTGTATATTTTTGCAGTGATACTTACCTGTACATATTTTGCAGTGTTTTTCCTATCTGTATATACTTTGCAGTGATTTGTTTAGTTTAGTGTGTGGTGTGATTATTGTCTTATTTTGGATTGATTTTCCCACACCTGGCTTCTTCCTCGGCTCTCTGACGAGCAAACTAAACGACTGCAGGTGTGAGCTGTAGCCCCGCCCCCTGCAGAGCTCTAGTAAAATCCTCCCCCTTCCACAGCTCCATTTGGAAAAAGGCTCCAGCGGATGAGGTGGCCATCTTGCTGGAGACCTCAAGTGTGGAAGCTTTACATGCCTGATGAGGCCAAAACAGGCCGAAACGCGTCGCATGTTCATAAAAATAATGAAGAAATTGGTTGATGTGTCTGACACCGCTCTCGGCGTTGTCCGATTGGGGTCCCCTGGGGGGGTGTGCTCTGGGTGTGGGGTCACTCTGGCAGGCTGTAGACGGACAGCGCATATTCCCTTTTCCCTCCCCCTAACCCTAACCCTAACCCCCCAACACCTAACTAGCCAGTGCCTCCAGTCTGCCGTTGGGGTGGCATCCTGCCCTTTGTGCGCCCCCCCCTTGGGGCTCTGTTGGGCATTGCTGGGATGTGGTGAAGGGCTGATGATAATCAGACACATTCTAAAATTGGGGTCAGAGGTCACAGACGCCGAGGAACCATCTGGACGTGTGTTTATGAAATACTTACCTGGATTTGTTTGAGTTTTCCTGTATATTTTTGCAGTGATACTTACCTGTACATATTTTGCAGTGTTTTTCCTATCTGTATATACTTTGCAGTGATTTGTTTAGTTTAGTGTGTGGTGTGATTATTGTCTTATTTTGGATTGATTTTCCCACACCTGGCTTCTTCCTCGGCTCTCTGACGAGCAAACTAAACGACTGCAGGTGTGAGCTGTAGCCCCGCCCCCTGCAGAGCTCTAGTAAAATCCTCCCCCTTCCACAGCTCCATTTGGAAAAAGGCTCCAGCGGATGAGGTGGCCATCTTGCTGGAGACCTCAAGTGTGGAAGCTTTACATGCCTGATGAGGCCAAAACAGGCCGAAACGCGTCGCATGTTCATAAAAATAATGAAGAAATTGGTTGATGTGTCTGACACCGCTCTCGGCGTTGTCCGATTGGGGTCCCCTGGGGGGGTGTGCTCTGGGTGTGGGGTCACTCTGGCAGGCTGTAGACGGACAGCGCATATTCCCTTTTCCCTCCCCCTAACCCTAACCCTAACCCCCCAACACCTAACTAGCCAGTGCCTCCAGTCTGCCGTTGGGGTGGCATCCTGCCCTTTGTGCGCCCCCCCCTTGGGGCTCTGTTGGGCATTGCTGGGATGTGGTGAAGGGCTGATGATAATCAGACACATTCTAAAATTGGGGTCAGAGGTCACAGACGCCGAGGAACCATCTGGACGTGTGTTTATGAAATACTTACCTGGATTTGTTTGAGTTTTCCTGTATATTTTTGCAGTGATACTTACCTGTACATATTTTGCAGTGTTTTTCCTATCTGTATATACTTTGCAGTGATTTGTTTAGTTTAGTGTGTGGTGTGATTATTGTCTTATTTTGGATTGATTTTCCCACACCTGGCTTCTTCCTCGGCTCTCTGACGAGCAAACTAAACGACTGCAGGTGTGAGCTGTAGCCCCGCCCCCTGCAGAGCTCTAGTAAAATCCTCCCCCTTCCACAGCTCCATTTGGAAAAAGGCTCCAGCGGATGAGGTGGCCATCTTGCTGGAGACCTCAAGTGTGGAAGCTTTACATGCCTGATGAGGCCAAAACAGGCCGAAACGCGTCGCATGTTCATAAAAATAATGAAGAAATTGGTTGATGTGTCTGACACCGCTCTCGGCGTTGTCCGATTGGGGTCCCCTGGGGGGGTGTGCTCTGGGTGTGGGGTCACTCTGGCAGGCTGTAGACGGACAGCGCATATTCCCTTTTCCCTCCCCCTAACCCTAACCCTAACCCCCCAACACCTAACTAGCCAGTGCCTCCAGTCTGCCGTTGGGGTGGCATCCTGCCCTTTGTGCGCCCCCCCCTTGGGGCTCTGTTGGGCATTGCTGGGATGTGGTGAAGGGCTGATGATAATCAGACACATTCTAAAATTGGGGTCAGAGGTCACAGACGCCGAGGAACCATCTGGACGTGTGTTTATGAAATACTTACCTGGATTTGTTTGAGTTTTCCTGTATATTTTTGCAGTGATACTTACCTGTACATATTTTGCAGTGTTTTTCCTATCTGTATATACTTTGCAGTGATTTGTTTAGTTTAGTGTGTGGTGTGATTATTGTCTTATTTTGGATTGATTTTCCCACACCTGGCTTCTTCCTCGGCTCTCTGACGAGCAAACTAAACGACTGCAGGTGTGAGCTGTAGCCCCGCCCCCTGCAGAGCTCTAGTAAAATCCTCCCCCTTCCACAGCTCCATTTGGAAAAAGGCTCCAGCGGATGAGGTGGCCATCTTGCTGGAGACCTCAAGTGTGGAAGCTTTACATGCCTGATGAGGCCAAAACAGGCCGAAACGCGTCGCATGTTCATAAAAATAATGAAGAAATTGGTTGATGTGTCTGACACCGCTCTCGGCGTTGTCCGATTGGGGTCCCCTGGGGGGGTGTGCTCTGGGTGTGGGGTCACTCTGGCAGGCTGTAGACGGACAGCGCATATTCCCTTTTCCCTCCCCCTAACCCTAACCCTAACCCCCCAACACCTAACTAGCCAGTGCCTCCAGTCTGCCGTTGGGGTGGCATCCTGCCCTTTGTGCGCCCCCCCCTTGGGGCTCTGTTGGGCATTGCTGGGATGTGGTGAAGGGCTGATGATAATCAGACACATTCTAAAATTGGGGTCAGAGGTCACAGACGCCGAGGAACCATCTGGACGTGTGTTTATGAAATACTTACCTGGATTTGTTTGAGTTTTCCTGTATATTTTTGCAGTGATACTTACCTGTACATATTTTGCAGTGTTTTTCCTATCTGTATATACTTTGCAGTGATTTGTTTAGTTTAGTGTGTGGTGTGATTATTGTCTTATTTTGGATTGATTTTCCCACACCTGGCTTCTTCCTCGGCTCTCTGACGAGCAAACTAAACGACTGCAGGTGTGAGCTGTAGCCCCGCCCCCTGCAGAGCTCTAGTAAAATCCTCCCCCTTCCACAGCTCCATTTGGAAAAAGGCTCCAGCGGATGAGGTGGCCATCTTGCTGGAGACCTCAAGTGTGGAAGCTTTACATGCCTGATGAGGCCAAAACAGGCCGAAACGCGTCGCATGTTCATAAAAATAATGAAGAAATTGGTTGATGTGTCTGACACCGCTCTCGGCGTTGTCCGATTGGGGTCCCCTGGGGGGGTGTGCTCTGGGTGTGGGGTCACTCTGGCAGGCTGTAGACGGACAGCGCATATTCCCTTTTCCCTCCCCCTAACCCTAACCCTAACCCCCCAACACCTAACTAGCCAGTGCCTCCAGTCTGCCGTTGGGGTGGCATCCTGCCCTTTGTGCGCCCCCCCCTTGGGGCTCTGTTGGGCATTGCTGGGATGTGGTGAAGGGCTGATGATAATCAGACACATTCTAAAATTGGGGTCAGAGGTCACAGACGCCGAGGAACCATCTGGACGTGTGTTTATGAAATACTTACCTGGATTTGTTTGAGTTTTCCTGTATATTTTTGCAGTGATACTTACCTGTACATATTTTGCAGTGTTTTTCCTATCTGTATATACTTTGCAGTGATTTGTTTAGTTTAGTGTGTGGTGTGATTATTGTCTTATTTTGGATTGATTTTCCCACACCTGGCTTCTTCCTCGGCTCTCTGACGAGCAAACTAAACGACTGCAGGTGTGAGCTGTAGCCCCGCCCCCTGCAGAGCTCTAGTAAAATCCTCCCCCTTCCACAGCTCCATTTGGAAAAAGGCTCCAGCGGATGAGGTGGCCATCTTGCTGGAGACCTCAAGTGTGGAAGCTTTACATGCCTGATGAGGCCAAAACAGGCCGAAACGCGTCGCATGTTCATAAAAATAATGAAGAAATTGGTTGATGTGTCTGACACCGCTCTCGGCGTTGTCCGATTGGGGTCCCCTGGGGGGGTGTGCTCTGGGTGTGGGGTCACTCTGGCAGGCTGTAGACGGACAGCGCATATTCCCTTTTCCCTCCCCCTAACCCTAACCCTAACCCCCCAACACCTAACTAGCCAGTGCCTCCAGTCTGCCGTTGGGGTGGCATCCTGCCCTTTGTGCGCCCCCCCCTTGGGGCTCTGTTGGGCATTGCTGGGATGTGGTGAAGGGCTGATGATAATCAGACACATTCTAAAATTGGGGTCAGAGGTCACAGACGCCGAGGAACCATCTGGACGTGTGTTTATGAAATACTTACCTGGATTTGTTTGAGTTTTCCTGTATATTTTTGCAGTGATACTTACCTGTACATATTTTGCAGTGTTTTTCCTATCTGTATATACTTTGCAGTGATTTGTTTAGTTTAGTGTGTGGTGTGATTATTGTCTTATTTTGGATTGATTTTCCCACACCTGGCTTCTTCCTCGGCTCTCTGACGAGCAAACTAAACGACTGCAGGTGTGAGCTGTAGCCCCGCCCCCTGCAGAGCTCTAGTAAAATCCTCCCCCTTCCACAGCTCCATTTGGAAAAAGGCTCCAGCGGATGAGGTGGCCATCTTGCTGGAGACCTCAAGTGTGGAAGCTTTACATGCCTGATGAGGCCAAAACAGGCCGAAACGCGTCGCATGTTCATAAAAATAATGAAGAAATTGGTTGATGTGTCTGACACCGCTCTCGGCGTTGTCCGATTGGGGTCCCCTGGGGGGGTGTGCTCTGGGTGTGGGGTCACTCTGGCAGGCTGTAGACGGACAGCGCATATTCCCTTTTCCCTCCCCCTAACCCTAACCCTAACCCCCCAACACCTAACTAGCCAGTGCCTCCAGTCTGCCGTTGGGGTGGCATCCTGCCCTTTGTGCGCCCCCCCCTTGGGGCTCTGTTGGGCATTGCTGGGATGTGGTGAAGGGCTGATGATAATCAGACACATTCTAAAATTGGGGTCAGAGGTCACAGACGCCGAGGAACCATCTGGACGTGTGTTTATGAAATACTTACCTGGATTTGTTTGAGTTTTCCTGTATATTTTTGCAGTGATACTTACCTGTACATATTTTGCAGTGTTTTTCCTATCTGTATATACTTTGCAGTGATTTGTTTAGTTTAGTGTGTGGTGTGATTATTGTCTTATTTTGGATTGATTTTCCCACACCTGGCTTCTTCCTCGGCTCTCTGACGAGCAAACTAAACGACTGCAGGTGTGAGCTGTAGCCCCGCCCCCTGCAGAGCTCTAGTAAAATCCTCCCCCTTCCACAGCTCCATTTGGAAAAAGGCTCCAGCGGATGAGGTGGCCATCTTGCTGGAGACCTCAAGTGTGGAAGCTTTACATGCCTGATGAGGCCAAAACAGGCCGAAACGCGTCGCATGTTCATAAAAATAATGAAGAAATTGGTTGATGTGTCTGACACCGCTCTCGGCGTTGTCCGATTGGGGTCCCCTGGGGGGGTGTGCTCTGGGTGTGGGGTCACTCTGGCAGGCTGTAGACGGACAGCGCATATTCCCTTTTCCCTCCCCCTAACCCTAACCCTAACCCCCCAACACCTAACTAGCCAGTGCCTCCAGTCTGCCGTTGGGGTGGCATCCTGCCCTTTGTGCGCCCCCCCCTTGGGGCTCTGTTGGGCATTGCTGGGATGTGGTGAAGGGCTGATGATAATCAGACACATTCTAAAATTGGGGTCAGAGGTCACAGACGCCGAGGAACCATCTGGACGTGTGTTTATGAAATACTTACCTGGATTTGTTTGAGTTTTCCTGTATATTTTTGCAGTGATACTTACCTGTACATATTTTGCAGTGTTTTTCCTATCTGTATATACTTTGCAGTGATTTGTTTAGTTTAGTGTGTGGTGTGATTATTGTCTTATTTTGGATTGATTTTCCCACACCTGGCTTCTTCCTCGGCTCTCTGACGAGCAAACTAAACGACTGCAGGTGTGAGCTGTAGCCCCGCCCCCTGCAGAGCTCTAGTAAAATCCTCCCCCTTCCACAGCTCCATTTGGAAAAAGGCTCCAGCGGATGAGGTGGCCATCTTGCTGGAGACCTCAAGTGTGGAAGCTTTACATGCCTGATGAGGCCAAAACAGGCCGAAACGCGTCGCATGTTCATAAAAATAATGAAGAAATTGGTTGATGTGTCTGACACCGCTCTCGGCGTTGTCCGATTGGGGTCCCCTGGGGGGGTGTGCTCTGGGTGTGGGGTCACTCTGGCAGGCTGTAGACGGACAGCGCATATTCCCTTTTCCCTCCCCCTAACCCTAACCCTAACCCCCCAACACCTAACTAGCCAGTGCCTCCAGTCTGCCGTTGGGGTGGCATCCTGCCCTTTGTGCGCCCCCCCCTTGGGGCTCTGTTGGGCATTGCTGGGATGTGGTGAAGGGCTGATGATAATCAGACACATTCTAAAATTGGGGTCAGAGGTCACAGACGCCGAGGAACCATCTGGACGTGTGTTTATGAAATACTTACCTGGATTTGTTTGAGTTTTCCTGTATATTTTTGCAGTGATACTTACCTGTACATATTTTGCAGTGTTTTTCCTATCTGTATATACTTTGCAGTGATTTGTTTAGTTTAGTGTGTGGTGTGATTATTGTCTTATTTTGGATTGATTTTCCCACACCTGGCTTCTTCCTCGGCTCTCTGACGAGCAAACTAAACGACTGCAGGTGTGAGCTGTAGCCCCGCCCCCTGCAGAGCTCTAGTAAAATCCTCCCCCTTCCACAGCTCCATTTGGAAAAAGGCTCCAGCGGATGAGGTGGCCATCTTGCTGGAGACCTCAAGTGTGGAAGCTTTACATGCCTGATGAGGCCAAAACAGGCCGAAACGCGTCGCATGTTCATAAAAATAATGAAGAAATTGGTTGATGTGTCTGACACCGCTCTCGGCGTTGTCCGATTGGGGTCCCCTGGGGGGGTGTGCTCTGGGTGTGGGGTCACTCTGGCAGGCTGTAGACGGACAGCGCATATTCCCTTTTCCCTCCCCCTAACCCTAACCCTAACCCCCCAACACCTAACTAGCCAGTGCCTCCAGTCTGCCGTTGGGGTGGCATCCTGCCCTTTGTGCGCCCCCCCCTTGGGGCTCTGTTGGGCATTGCTGGGATGTGGTGAAGGGCTGATGATAATCAGACACATTCTAAAATTGGGGTCAGAGGTCACAGACGCCGAGGAACCATCTGGACGTGTGTTTATGAAATACTTACCTGGATTTGTTTGAGTTTTCCTGTATATTTTTGCAGTGATACTTACCTGTACATATTTTGCAGTGTTTTTCCTATCTGTATATACTTTGCAGTGATTTGTTTAGTTTAGTGTGTGGTGTGATTATTGTCTTATTTTGGATTGATTTTCCCACACCTGGCTTCTTCCTCGGCTCTCTGACGAGCAAACTAAACGACTGCAGGTGTGAGCTGTAGCCCCGCCCCCTGCAGAGCTCTAGTAAAATCCTCCCCCTTCCACAGCTCCATTTGGAAAAAGGCTCCAGCGGATGAGGTGGCCATCTTGCTGGAGACCTCAAGTGTGGAAGCTTTACATGCCTGATGAGGCCAAAACAGGCCGAAACGCGTCGCATGTTCATAAAAATAATGAAGAAATTGGTTGATGTGTCTGACACCGCTCTCGGCGTTGTCCGATTGGGGTCCCCTGGGGGGTGTGCTCTGGGTGTGGGGTCACTCTGGCAGGCTGTAGACGGACAGCGCATATTCCCTTTTCCCTCCCCCTAACCCTAACCCTAACCCCCCAACACCTAACTAGCCAGTGCCTCCAGTCTGCCGTTGGGGTGGCATCCTGCCCTTTGTGCGCCCCCCCCTTGGGGCTCTGTTGGGCATTGCTGGGATGTGGTGAAGGGCTGATGATAATCAGACACATTCTAAAATTGGGGTCAGAGGTCACAGACGCCGAGGAACCATCTGGACGTGTGTTTATGAAATACTTACCTGGATTTGTTTGAGTTTTCCTGTATATTTTTGCAGTGATACTTACCTGTACATATTTTGCAGTGTTTTTCCTATCTGTATATACTTTGCAGTGATTTGTTTAGTTTAGTGTGTGGTGTGATTATTGTCTTATTTTGGATTGATTTTCCCACACCTGGCTTCTTCCTCGGCTCTCTGACGAGCAAACTAAACGACTGCAGGTGTGAGCTGTAGCCCCGCCCCCTGCAGAGCTCTAGTAAAATCCTCCCCCTTCCACAGCTCCATTTGGAAAAAGGCTCCAGCGGATGAGGTGGCCATCTTGCTGGAGACCTCAAGTGTGGAAGCTTTACATGCCTGATGAGGCCAAAACAGGCCGAAACGCGTCGCATGTTCATAAAAATAATGAAGAAATTGGTTGATGTGTCTGACACCGCTCTCGGCGTTGTCCGATTGGGGTCCCCTGGGGGGGGTGTGCTCTGGGTGTGGGGTCACTCTGGCAGGCTGTAGACGGACAGCGCATATTCCCTTTTCCCTCCCCCTAACCCTAACCCTAACCCCCCAACACCTAACTAGCCAGTGCCTCCAGTCTGCCGTTGGGGTGGCATCCTGCCCTTTGTGCGCCCCCCCCTTGGGGCTCTGTTGGGCATTGCTGGGATGTGGTGAAGGGCTGATGATAATCAGACACATTCTAAAATTGGGGTCAGAGGTCACAGACGCCGAGGAACCATCTGGACGTGTGTTTATGAAATACTTACCTGGATTTGTTTGAGTTTTCCTGTATATTTTTGCAGTGATACTTACCTGTACATATTTTGCAGTGTTTTTCCTATCTGTATATACTTTGCAGTGATTTGTTTAGTTTAGTGTGTGGTGTGATTATTGTCTTATTTTGGATTGATTTTCCCACACCTGGCTTCTTCCTCGGCTCTCTGACGAGCAAACTAAACGACTGCAGGTGGTGAGCTGTAGCCCCGCCCCCTGCAGAGCTCTAGTAAAATCCTCCCCCTTCCACAGCTCCATTTGGAAAAAGGCTCCAGCGGATGAGGTGGCCATCTTGCTGGAGACCTCAAGTGTGGAAGCTTTACATGCCTGATGAGGCCAAAACAGGCCGAAACGCGTCGCATGTTCATAAAAATAATGAAGAAATTGGTTGATGTGTCTGACACCGCTCTCGGCGTTGTCCGATTGGGGTCCCCTGGGGGGGTGTGCTCTGGGTGTGGGGTCACTCTGGCAGGCTGTAGACGGACAGCGCATATTCCCTTTTCCCTCCCCCTAACCCTAACCCTAACCCCCCAACACCTAACTAGCCAGTGCCTCCAGTCTGCCGTTGGGGTGGCATCCTGCCCTTTGTGCGCCCCCCCCTTGGGGCTCTGTTGGGCATTGCTGGGATGTGGTGAAGGGCTGATGATAATCAGACACATTCTAAAATTGGGGTCAGAGGTCACAGACGCCGAGGAACCATCTGGACGTGTGTTTATGAAATACTTACCTGGATTTGTTTGAGTTTTCCTGTATATTTTTGCAGTGATACTTACCTGTACATATTTTGCAGTGTTTTTCCTATCTGTATATACTTTGCAGTGATTTGTTTAGTTTAGTGTGTGGTGTGATTATTGTCTTATTTTGGATTGATTTTCCCACACCTGGCTTCTTCCTCGGCTCTCTGACGAGCAAACTAAACGACTGCAGGTGTGAGCTGTAGCCCCGCCCCCTGCAGAGCTCTAGTAAAATCCTCCCCCTTCCACAGCTCCATTTGGAAAAAGGCTCCAGCGGATGAGGTGGCCATCTTGCTGGAGACCTCAAGTGTGGAAGCTTTACATGCCTGATGAGGCCAAAACAGGCCGAAACGCGTCGCATGTTCATAAAAATAATGAAGAAATTGGTTGATGTGTCTGACACCGCTCTCGGCGTTGTCCGATTGGGGTCCCCTGGGGGGGTGTGCTCTGGGTGTGGGGTCACTCTGGCAGGCTGTAGACGGACAGCGCATATTCCCTTTTCCCTCCCCCTAACCCTAACCCTAACCCCCCAACACCTAACTAGCCAGTGCCTCCAGTCTGCCGTTGGGGTGGCATCCTGCCCTTTGTGCGCCCCCCCCTTGGGGCTCTGTTGGGCATTGCTGGGATGTGGTGAAGGGCTGATGATAATCAGACACATTCTAAAATTGGGGTCAGAGGTCACAGACGCCGAGGAACCATCTGGACGTGTGTTTATGAAATACTTACCTGGATTTGTTTGAGTTTTCCTGTATATTTTTGCAGTGATACTTACCTGTACATATTTTGCAGTGTTTTTCCTATCTGTATATACTTTGCAGTGATTTGTTTAGTTTAGTGTGTGGTGTGATTATTGTCTTATTTTGGATTGATTTTCCCACACCTGGCTTCTTCCTCGGCTCTCTGACGAGCAAACTAAACGACTGCAGGTGTGAGCTGTAGCCCCGCCCCCTGCAGAGCTCTAGTAAAATCCTCCCCCTTCCACAGCTCCATTTGGAAAAAGGCTCCAGCGGATGAGGTGGCCATCTTGCTGGAGACCTCAAGTGTGGAAGCTTTACATGCCTGATGAGGCCAAAACAGGCCGAAACGCGTCGCATGTTCATAAAAATAATGAAGAAATTGGTTGATGTGTCTGACACCGCTCTCGGCGTTGTCCGATTGGGGTCCCCTGGGGGGGTGTGCTCTGGGTGTGGGGTCACTCTGGCAGGCTGTAGACGGACAGCGCATATTCCCTTTTCCCTCCCCCTAACCCTAACCCTAACCCCCCAACACCTAACTAGCCAGTGCCTCCAGTCTGCCGTTGGGGTGGCATCCTGCCCTTTGTGCGCCCCCCCCTTGGGGCTCTGTTGGGCATTGCTGGGATGTGGTGAAGGGCTGATGATAATCAGACACATTCTAAAATTGGGGTCAGAGGTCACAGACGCCGAGGAACCATCTGGACGTGTGTTTATGAAATACTTACCTGGATTTGTTTGAGTTTTCCTGTATATTTTTGCAGTGATACTTACCTGTACATATTTTGCAGTGTTTTTCCTATCTGTATATACTTTGCAGTGATTTGTTTAGTTTAGTGTGTGGTGTGATTATTGTCTTATTTTGGATTGATTTTCCCACACCTGGCTTCTTCCTCGGCTCTCTGACGAGCAAACTAAACGACTGCAGGTGTGAGCTGTAGCCCCGCCCCCTGCAGAGCTCTAGTAAAATCCTCCCCCTTCCACAGCTCCATTTGGAAAAAGGCTCCAGCGGATGAGGTGGCCATCTTGCTGGAGACCTCAAGTGTGGAAGCTTTACATGCCTGATGAGGCCAAAACAGGCCGAAACGCGTCGCATGTTCATAAAAATAATGAAGAAATTGGTTGATGTGTCTGACACCGCTCTCGGCGTTGTCCGATTGGGGTCCCCTGGGGGGGTGTGCTCTGGGTGTGGGGTCACTCTGGCAGGCTGTAGACGGACAGCGCATATTCCCTTTTCCCTCCCCCTAACCCTAACCCTAACCCCCCAACACCTAACTAGCCAGTGCCTCCAGTCTGCCGTTGGGGTGGCATCCTGCCCTTTGTGCGCCCCCCCCTTGGGGCTCTGTTGGGCATTGCTGGGATGTGGTGAAGGGCTGATGATAATCAGACACATTCTAAAATTGGGGTCAGAGGTCACAGACGCCGAGGAACCATCTGGACGTGTGTTTATGAAATACTTACCTGGATTTGTTTGAGTTTTCCTGTATATTTTTGCAGTGATACTTACCTGTACATATTTTGCAGTGTTTTTCCTATCTGTATATACTTTGCAGTGATTTGTTTAGTTTAGTGTGTGGTGTGATTATTGTCTTATTTTGGATTGATTTTCCCACACCTGGCTTCTTCCTCGGCTCTCTGACGAGCAAACTAAACGACTGCAGGTGTGAGCTGTAGCCCCGCCCCCTGCAGAGCTCTAGTAAAATCCTCCCCCTTCCACAGCTCCATTTGGAAAAAGGCTCCAGCGGATGAGGTGGCCATCTTGCTGGAGACCTCAAGTGTGGAAGCTTTACATGCCTGATGAGGCCAAAACAGGCCGAAACGCGTCGCATGTTCATAAAAATAATGAAGAAATTGGTTGATGTGTCTGACACCGCTCTCGGCGTTGTCCGATTGGGGTCCCCTGGGGGGGTGTGCTCTGGGTGTGGGGTCACTCTGGCAGGCTGTAGACGGACAGCGCATATTCCCTTTTCCCTCCCCCTAACCCTAACCCTAACCCCCCAACACCTAACTAGCCAGTGCCTCCAGTCTGCCGTTGGGGTGGCATCCTGCCCTTTGTGCGCCCCCCCCTTGGGGCTCTGTTGGGCATTGCTGGGATGTGGTGAAGGGCTGATGATAATCAGACACATTCTAAAATTGGGGTCAGAGGTCACAGACGCCGAGGAACCATCTGGACGTGTGTTTATGAAATACTTACCTGGATTTGTTTGAGTTTTCCTGTATATTTTTGCAGTGATACTTACCTGTACATATTTTGCAGTGTTTTTCCTATCTGTATATACTTTGCAGTGATTTGTTTAGTTTAGTGTGTGGTGTGATTATTGTCTTATTTTGGATTGATTTTCCCACACCTGGCTTCTTCCTCGGCTCTCTGACGAGCAAACTAAACGACTGCAGGTGTGAGCTGTAGCCCCGCCCCCTGCAGAGCTCTAGTAAAATCCTCCCCCTTCCACAGCTCCATTTGGAAAAAGGCTCCAGCGGATGAGGTGGCCATCTTGCTGGAGACCTCAAGTGTGGAAGCTTTACATGCCTGATGAGGCCAAAACAGGCCGAAACGCGTCGCATGTTCATAAAAATAATGAAGAAATTGGTTGATGTGTCTGACACCGCTCTCGGCGTTGTCCGATTGGGGTCCCCTGGGGGGGTGTGCTCTGGGTGTGGGGTCACTCTGGCAGGCTGTAGACGGACAGCGCATATTCCCTTTTCCCTCCCCCTAACCCTAACCCTAACCCCCCAACACCTAACTAGCCAGTGCCTCCAGTCTGCCGTTGGTGGTGGCATCCTGCCCTTTGTGCGCCCCCCCCTTGGGGCTCTGTTGGGCATTGCTGGGATGTGGTGAAGGGCTGATGATAATCAGACACATTCTAAAATTGGGGTCAGAGGTCACAGACGCCGAGGAACCATCTGGACGTGTGTTTATGAAATACTTACCTGGATTTGTTTGAGTTTTCCTGTATATTTTTGCAGTGATACTTACCTGTACATATTTTGCAGTGTTTTTCCTATCTGTATATACTTTGCAGTGATTTGTTTAGTTTAGTGTGTGGTGTGATTATTGTCTTATTTTGGATTGATTTTCCCACACCTGGCTTCTTCCTCGGCTCTCTGACGAGCAAACTAAACGACTGCAGGTGTGAGCTGTAGCCCCGCCCCCTGCAGAGCTCTAGTAAAATCCTCCCCCTTCCACAGCTCCATTTGGAAAAAGGCTCCAGCGGATGAGGTGGCCATCTTGCTGGAGACCTCAAGTGTGGAAGCTTTACATGCCTGATGAGGCCAAAACAGGCCGAAACGCGTCGCATGTTCATAAAAATAATGAAGAAATTGGTTGATGTGTCTGACACCGCTCTCGGCGTTGTCCGATTGGGGTCCCCTGGGGGGGTGTGCTCTGGGTGTGGGGTCACTCTGGCAGGCTGTAGACGGACAGCGCATATTCCCTTTTCCCTCCCCCTAACCCTAACCCTAACCCCCCAACACCTAACTAGCCAGTGCCTCCAGTCTGCCGTTGGGGTGGCATCCTGCCCTTTGTGCGCCCCCCCCTTGGGGCTCTGTTGGGCATTGCTGGGATGTGGTGAAGGGCTGATGATAATCAGACACATTCTAAAATTGGGGTCAGAGGTCACAGACGCCGAGGAACCATCTGGACGTGTGTTTATGAAATACTTACCTGGATTTGTTTGAGTTTTCCTGTATATTTTTGCAGTGATACTTACCTGTACATATTTTGCAGTGTTTTTCCTATCTGTATATACTTTGCAGTGATTTGTTTAGTTTAGTGTGTGGTGTGATTATTGTCTTATTTTGGATTGATTTTCCCACACCTGGCTTCTTCCTCGGCTCTCTGACGAGCAAACTAAACGACTGCAGGTGTGAGCTGTAGCCCCGCCCCCTGCAGAGCTCTAGTAAAATCCTCCCCCTTCCACAGCTCCATTTGGAAAAAGGCTCCAGCGGATGAGGTGGCCATCTTGCTGGAGACCTCAAGTGTGGAAGCTTTACATGCCTGATGAGGCCAAAACAGGCCGAAACGCGTCGCATGTTCATAAAAATAATGAAGAAATTGGTTGATGTGTCTGACACCGCTCTCGGCGTTGTCCGATTGGGGTCCCCTGGGGGGGTGTGCTCTGGGTGTGGGGTCACTCTGGCAGGCTGTAGACGGACAGCGCATATTCCCTTTTCCCTCCCCCTAACCCTAACCCTAACCCCCCAACACCTAACTAGCCAGTGCCTCCAGTCTGCCGTTGGGGTGGCATCCTGCCCTTTGTGCGCCCCCCCCTTGGGGCTCTGTTGGGCATTGCTGGGATGTGGTGAAGGGCTGATGATAATCAGACACATTCTAAAATTGGGGTCAGAGGTCACAGACGCCGAGGAACCATCTGGACGTGTGTTTATGAAATACTTACCTGGATTTGTTTGAGTTTTCCTGTATATTTTTGCAGTGATACTTACCTGTACATATTTTGCAGTGTTTTTCCTATCTGTATATACTTTGCAGTGATTTGTTTAGTTTAGTGTGTGGTGTGATTATTGTCTTATTTTGGATTGATTTTCCCACACCTGGCTTCTTCCTCGGCTCTCTGACGAGCAAACTAAACGACTGCAGGTGTGAGCTGTAGCCCCGCCCCCTGCAGAGCTCTAGTAAAATCCTCCCCCTTCCACAGCTCCATTTGGAAAAAGGCTCCAGCGGATGAGGTGGCCATCTTGCTGGAGACCTCAAGTGTGGAAGCTTTACATGCCTGATGAGGCCAAAACAGGCCGAAACGCGTCGCATGTTCATAAAAATAATGAAGAAATTGGTTGATGTGTCTGACACCGCTCTCGGCGTTGTCCGATTGGGGTCCCCTGGGGGGGTGTGCTCTGGGTGTGGGGTCACTCTGGCAGGCTGTAGACGGACAGCGCATATTCCCTTTTCCCTCCCCCTAACCCTAACCCTAACCCCCCAACACCTAACTAGCCAGTGCCTCCAGTCTGCCGTTGGGGTGGCATCCTGCCCTTTGTGCGCCCCCCCCTTGGGGCTCTGTTGGGCATTGCTGGGATGTGGTGAAGGGCTGATGATAATCAGACACATTCTAAAATTGGGGTCAGAGGTCACAGACGCCGAGGAACCATCTGGACGTGTGTTTATGAAATACTTACCTGGATTTGTTTGAGTTTTCCTGTATATTTTTGCAGTGATACTTACCTGTACATATTTTGCAGTGTTTTTCCTATCTGTATATACTTTGCAGTGATTTGTTTAGTTTAGTGTGTGGTGTGATTATTGTCTTATTTTGGATTGATTTTCCCACACCTGGCTTCTTCCTCGGCTCTCTGACGAGCAAACTAAACGACTGCAGGTGTGAGCTGTAGCCCCGCCCCCTGCAGAGCTCTAGTAAAATCCTCCCCCTTCCACAGCTCCATTTGGAAAAAGGCTCCAGCGGATGAGGTGGCCATCTTGCTGGAGACCTCAAGTGTGGAAGCTTTACATGCCTGATGAGGCCAAAACAGGCCGAAACGCGTCGCATGTTCATAAAAATAATGAAGAAATTGGTTGATGTGTCTGACACCGCTCTCGGCGTTGTCCGATTGGGGTCCCCTGGGGGGGTGTGCTCTGGGTGTGGGGTCACTCTGGCAGGCTGTAGACGGACAGCGCATATTCCCTTTTCCCTCCCCCTAACCCTAACCCTAACCCCCCAACACCTAACTAGCCAGTGCCTCCAGTCTGCCGTTGGGGTGGCATCCTGCCCTTTGTGCGCCCCCCCCTTGGGGCTCTGTTGGGCATTGCTGGGATGTGGTGAAGGGCTGATGATAATCAGACACATTCTAAAATTGGGGTCAGAGGTCACAGACGCCGAGGAACCATCTGGACGTGTGTTTATGAAATACTTACCTGGATTTGTTTGAGTTTTCCTGTATATTTTTGCAGTGATACTTACCTGTACATATTTTGCAGTGTTTTTCCTATCTGTATATACTTTGCAGTGATTTGTTTAGTTTAGTGTGTGGTGTGATTATTGTCTTATTTTGGATTGATTTTCCCACACCTGGCTTCTTCCTCGGCTCTCTGACGAGCAAACTAAACGACTGCAGGTGTGAGCTGTAGCCCCGCCCCCTGCAGAGCTCTAGTAAAATCCTCCCCCTTCCACAGCTCCATTTGGAAAAAGGCTCCAGCGGATGAGGTGGCCATCTTGCTGGAGACCTCAAGTGTGGAAGCTTTACATGCCTGATGAGGCCAAAACAGGCCGAAACGCGTCGCATGTTCATAAAAATAATGAAGAAATTGGTTGATGTGTCTGACACCGCTCTCGGCGTTGTCCGATTGGGGTCCCCTGGGGGGGTGTGCTCTGGGTGTGGGGTCACTCTGGCAGGCTGTAGACGGACAGCGCATATTCCCTTTTCCCTCCCCCTAACCCTAACCCTAACCCCCCAACACCTAACTAGCCAGTGCCTCCAGTCTGCCGTTGGGGTGGCATCCTGCCCTTTGTGCGCCCCCCCCTTGGGGCTCTGTTGGGCATTGCTGGGATGTGGTGAAGGGCTGATGATAATCAGACACATTCTAAAATTGGGGTCAGAGGTCACAGACGCCGAGGAACCATCTGGACGTGTGTTTATGAAATACTTACCTGGATTTGTTTGAGTTTTCCTGTATATTTTTGCAGTGATACTTACCTGTACATATTTTGCAGTGTTTTTCCTATCTGTATATACTTTGCAGTGATTTGTTTAGTTTAGTGTGTGGTGTGATTATTGTCTTATTTTGGATTGATTTTCCCACACCTGGCTTCTTCCTCGGCTCTCTGACGAGCAAACTAAACGACTGCAGGTGTGAGCTGTAGCCCCGCCCCCTGCAGAGCTCTAGTAAAATCCTCCCCCTTCCACAGCTCCATTTGGAAAAAGGCTCCAGCGGATGAGGTGGCCATCTTGCTGGAGACCTCAAGTGTGGAAGCTTTACATGCCTGATGAGGCCAAAACAGGCCGAAACGCGTCGCATGTTCATAAAAATAATGAAGAAATTGGTTGATGTGTCTGACACCGCTCTCGGCGTTGTCCGATTGGGGTCCCCTGGGGGGGTGTGCTCTGGGTGTGGGGTCACTCTGGCAGGCTGTAGACGGACAGCGCATATTCCCTTTTCCCTCCCCCTAACCCTAACCCTAACCCCCCAACACCTAACTAGCCAGTGCCTCCAGTCTGCCGTTGGGGTGGCATCCTGCCCTTTGTGCGCCCCCCCCTTGGGGCTCTGTTGGGCATTGCTGGGATGTGGTGAAGGGCTGATGATAATCAGACACATTCTAAAATTGGGGTCAGAGGTCACAGACGCCGAGGAACCATCTGGACGTGTGTTTATGAAATACTTACCTGGATTTGTTTGAGTTTTCCTGTATATTTTTGCAGTGATACTTACCTGTACATATTTTGCAGTGTTTTTCCTATCTGTATATACTTTGCAGTGATTTGTTTAGTTTAGTGTGTGGTGTGATTATTGTCTTATTTTGGATTGATTTTCCCACACCTGGCTTCTTCCTCGGCTCTCTGACGAGCAAACTAAACGACTGCAGGTGTGAGCTGTAGCCCCGCCCCCTGCAGAGCTCTAGTAAAATCCTCCCCCTTCCACAGCTCCATTTGGAAAAAGGCTCCAGCGGATGAGGTGGCCATCTTGCTGGAGACCTCAAGTGTGGAAGCTTTACATGCCTGATGAGGCCAAAACAGGCCGAAACGCGTCGCATGTTCATAAAAATAATGAAGAAATTGGTTGATGTGTCTGACACCGCTCTCGGCGTTGTCCGATTGGGGTCCCCTGGGGGGGTGTGCTCTGGGTGTGGGGTCACTCTGGCAGGCTGTAGACGGACAGCGCATATTCCCTTTTCCCTCCCCCTAACCCTAACCCTAACCCCCCAACACCTAACTAGCCAGTGCCTCCAGTCTGCCGTTGGGGTGGCATCCTGCCCTTTGTGCGCCCCCCCCTTGGGGCTCTGTTGGGCATTGCTGGGATGTGGTGAAGGGCTGATGATAATCAGACACATTCTAAAATTGGGGTCAGAGGTCACAGACGCCGAGGAACCATCTGGACGTGTGTTTATGAAATACTTACCTGGATTTGTTTGAGTTTTCCTGTATATTTTTGCAGTGATACTTACCTGTACATATTTTGCAGTGTTTTTCCTATCTGTATATACTTTGCAGTGATTTGTTTAGTTTAGTGTGTGGTGTGATTATTGTCTTATTTTGGATTGATTTTCCCACACCTGGCTTCTTCCTCGGCTCTCTGACGAGCAAACTAAACGACTGCAGGTGTGAGCTGTAGCCCCGCCCCCTGCAGAGCTCTAGTAAAATCCTCCCCCTTCCACAGCTCCATTTGGAAAAAGGCTCCAGCGGATGAGGTGGCCATCTTGCTGGAGACCTCAAGTGTGGAAGCTTTACATGCCTGATGAGGCCAAAACAGGCCGAAACGCGTCGCATGTTCATAAAAATAATGAAGAAATTGGTTGATGTGTCTGACACCGCTCTCGGCGTTGTCCGATTGGGGTCCCCTGGGGGGGTGTGCTCTGGGTGTGGGGTCACTCTGGCAGGCTGTAGACGGACAGCGCATATTCCCTTTTCCCTCCCCCTAACCCTAACCCTAACCCCCCAACACCTAACTAGCCAGTGCCTCCAGTCTGCCGTTGGGGTGGCATCCTGCCCTTTGTGCGCCCCCCCCTTGGGGCTCTGTTGGGCATTGCTGGGATGTGGTGAAGGGCTGATGATAATCAGACACATTCTAAAATTGGGGTCAGAGGTCACAGACGCCGAGGAACCATCTGGACGTGTGTTTATGAAATACTTACCTGGATTTGTTTGAGTTTTCCTGTATATTTTTGCAGTGATACTTACCTGTACATATTTTGCAGTGTTTTTCCTATCTGTATATACTTTGCAGTGATTTGTTTAGTTTAGTGTGTGGTGTGATTATTGTCTTATTTTGGATTGATTTTCCCACACCTGGCTTCTTCCTCGGCTCTCTGACGAGCAAACTAAACGACTGCAGGTGTGAGCTGTAGCCCCGCCCCCTGCAGAGCTCTAGTAAAATCCTCCCCCTTCCACAGCTCCATTTGGAAAAAGGCTCCAGCGGATGAGGTGGCCATCTTGCTGGAGACCTCAAGTGTGGAAGCTTTACATGCCTGATGAGGCCAAAACAGGCCGAAACGCGTCGCATGTTCATAAAAATAATGAAGAAATTGGTTGATGTGTCTGACACCGCTCTCGGCGTTGTCCGATTGGGGTCCCCTGGGGGGGTGTGCTCTGGGTGTGGGGTCACTCTGGCAGGCTGTAGACGGACAGCGCATATTCCCTTTTCCCTCCCCCTAACCCTAACCCTAACCCCCCAACACCTAACTAGCCAGTGCCTCCAGTCTGCCGTTGGGGTGGCATCCTGCCCTTTGTGCGCCCCCCCCCTTGGGGCTCTGTTGGGCATTGCTGGGATGTGGTGAAGGGCTGATGATAATCAGACACATTCTAAAATTGGGGTCAGAGGTCACAGACGCCGAGGAACCATCTGGACGTGTGTTTATGAAATACTTACCTGGATTTGTTTGAGTTTTCCTGTATATTTTTGCAGTGATACTTACCTGTACATATTTTGCAGTGTTTTTCCTATCTGTATATACTTTGCAGTGATTTGTTTAGTTTAGTGTGTGGTGTGATTATTGTCTTATTTTGGATTGATTTTCCCACACCTGGCTTCTTCCTCGGCTCTCTGACGAGCAAACTAAACGACTGCAGGTGTGAGCTGTAGCCCCGCCCCCTGCAGAGCTCTAGTAAAATCCTCCCCCTTCCACAGCTCCATTTGGAAAAAGGCTCCAGCGGATGAGGTGGCCATCTTGCTGGAGACCTCAAGTGTGGAAGCTTTACATGCCTGATGAGGCCAAAACAGGCCGAAACGCGTCGATGTTCATAAAAATAATGAAGAAATTGGTTGATGTGTCTGACACCGCTCTCGGCGTTGTCCGATTGGGGTCCCCTGGGGGGGTGTGCTCTGGGTGTGGGGTCACTCTGGCAGGCTGTAGACGGACAGCGCATATTCCCTTTTCCCTCCCCCTAACCCTAACCCTAACCCCCCAACACCTAACTAGCCAGTGCCTCCAGTCTGCCGTTGGGGTGGCATCCTGCCCTTTGTGCGCCCCCCCCTTGGGGCTCTGTTGGGCATTGCTGGGATGTGGTGAAGGGCTGATGATAATCAGACACATTCTAAAATTGGGGTCAGAGGTCACAGACGCCGAGGAACCATCTGGACGTGTGTTTATGAAATACTTACCTGATTTGTTTGAGTTTTCCTGTATATTTTTGCAGTGATACTTACCTGTACATATTTTGCAGTGTTTTTCCTATCTGTATATACTTTGCAGTGATTTGTTTAGTTTAGTGTGTGGTGTGATTATTGTCTTATTTTGGATTGATTTTCCCACACCTGGCTTCTTCCTCGGCTCTCTGACGAGCAAACTAAACGACTGCAGGTGTGAGCTGTAGCCCCGCCCCCTGCAGAGCTCTAGTAAAATCCTCCCCCTTCCACAGCTCCATTTGGAAAAAGGCTCCAGCGGATGAGGTGGCCATCTTGCTGGAGACCTCAAGTGTGGAAGCTTTACATGCCTGATGAGGCCAAAACAGGCCGAAACGCGTCGCATGTTCATAAAAATAATGAAGAAATTGGTTGATGTGTCTGACACCGCTCTCGGCGTTGTCCGATTGGGGTCCCCTGGGGGGGTGTGCTCTGGGTGTGGGGTCACTCTGGCAGGCTGTAGACGGACAGCGCATATTCCCTTTTCCCTCCCCCTAACCCTAACCCTAACCCCCCAACACCTAACTAGCCAGTGCCTCCAGTCTGCCGTTGGGTGGCATCCTGCCCTTGTGCGCCCCCCCCTTGGGGCTCTGTTGGGCATTGCTGGGATGTGGTGAAGGGCTGATGATAATCAGACACATTCTAAAATTGGGGTCAGAGGTCACAGACGCCGAGGAACCATCTGGACGTGTGTTTATGAAATACTTACCTGGATTTGTTTGAGTTTTCCTGTATATTTTTGCAGTGATACTTACCTGTACATATTTTGCAGTGTTTTTCCTATCTGTATATACTTTGCAGTGATTTGTTTAGTTTAGTGTGTGGTGTGATTATTGTCTTATTTGGATTGATTTTCCCACACCTGGCTTCTTCCTCGGCTCTCTGACGAGCAAACTAAACGACTGCAGGTTGTGAGCTGTAGCCCCGCCCCCTGCAGAGCTCTAGTAAAATCCTCCCCCTTCCACAGCTCCATTTGGAAAAAGGCTCCAGCGGATGAGGTGGCCATCTTGCTGGAGACCTCAAGTGTGGAAGCTTTACATGCCTGATGAGGCCAAAACAGGCCGAAACGCGTCGCATGTTCATAAAAATAATGAAGAAATTGGTTGATGTGTCTGACACCGCTCTCGGCGTTGTCCGATTGGGGTCCCTGGGGGGGTGTGCTCTGGGTGTGGGGTCACTCTGGCAGGCTGTAGACGGACAGCGCATATTCCCTTTTCCCTCCCCCTAACCCTAACCCTAACCCCCCAACACCTAACTAGCCAGTGCCTCCAGTCTGCCGTTGGGGTGGCATCCTGCCCTTTGTGCGCCCCCCCTTGGGGCTCTGTTGGGCATTGCTGGGATGTGGTGAAGGGCTGATGATAATCAGACACATTCTAAAATTGGGGTCAGAGGTCACAGACGCCGAGGAACCATCTGGACGTGTGTTTATGAAATACTTACCTGGATTTGTTTGAGTTTTCCTGTATATTTTTGCAGTGATACTTACCTGTACATATTTTGCAGTGTTTTTCCTATCTGTATATACTTTGCAGTGATTTGTTTAGTTTAGTGTGTGGTGTGATTATTGTCTTATTTTGGATTGATTTTCCCACACCTGGCTTCTTCCTCGGCTCTCTGACGAGCAAACTAAACGACTGCAGGTGTGAGCTGTAGCCCCGCCCCCTGCAGAGCTCTAGTAAAATCCTCCCCCTTCCACAGCTCCATTTGGAAAAAGGCTCCAGCGGATGAGGTGGCCATCTTGCTGGAGACCTCAAGTGTGGAAGCTTTACATGCCTGATGAGGCCAAAACAGGCCGAAACGCGTCGCATGTTCATAAAAATAATGAAGAAATTGGTTGATGTGTCTGACACCGCTCTCGGCGTTGTCCGATTGGGGTCCCCTGGGGGGGTGTGCTCTGGGTGTGGGGTCACTCTGGCAGGCTGTAGACGGACAGCGCATATTCCTTTTCCCTCCCCCTAACCCTAACCCTAACCCCCAACACCTAACTAGCCAGTGCCTCCAGTCTGCCGTTGGGGTGGCATCCTGCCCTTTGTGCGCCCCCCCTTGGGGCTCTGTTGGGCATTGCTGGGATGTGGTGAAGGGCTGATGATAATCAGACACATTCTAAAATTGGGGTCAGAGGTCACAGACGCCGAGGAACCATCTGGACGTGTGTTTATGAAATACTTACCTGGATTTGTTTGAGTTTTCCTGTATATTTTTGCAGTGATACTTACCTGTACATATTTTGCAGTGTTTTTCCTATCTGTATATACTTTGCAGTGATTTGTTTAGTTTAGTGTGTGGTGTGATTATTGTCTTATTTTGGATTGATTTTCCCACACCTGGCTTCTTCCTCGGCTCTCTGACGAGCAAACTAAACGACTGCAGGTGTGAGCTGTAGCCCCGCCCCCTGCAGAGCTCTAGTAAAATCCTCCCCCTTCCACAGCTCCATTTGGAAAAAGGCTCCAGCGATGAGGTGGCCATCTTGCTGGAGACCTCAAGTGTGGAAGCTTTACATGCCTGATGAGGCCAAAACAGGCCGAAACGCGTCGCATGTTCATAAAATAATGAAGAAATTGGTTGATGTGTCTGACACCGCTCTCGGCGTTGTCCGATTGGGGTCCCCTGGGGGGGGTGTGCTCTGGGTGTGGGGTCACTCTGGCAGGCTGTAGACGGACAGCGCATATTCCCTTTTCCCTCCCCCTAACCTAACCCTAACCCCCCAACACCTAACTAGCCAGTGCCTCCAGTCTGCCGTTGGGGTGGCATCCTGCCCTTTGTGCGCCCCCCCCTTGGGGCTCTGTTGGGCATTGCTGGGATGTGGTGAAGGGCTGATGATAATCAGACACATTCTAAAATTGGGGTCAGAGGTCACAGACGCCGAGGAACCATCTGGACGTGTGTTTATGAAATACTTACCTGGATTTGTTTGAGTTTTCCTGTATATTTTTGCAGTGATACTTACCTGTACATATTTTGCAGTGTTTTTCCTATCTGTATATACTTTGCAGTGATTTGTTTAGTTTAGTGTGTGGTGTGATTATTGTCTTATTTTGGATTGATTTTCCCACACCTGGCTTCTTCCTCGGACTCTCTGACGAGCAAACTAAACGACTGCAGGTGTGAGCTGTAGCCCCGCCCCCTGCAGAGCTCTAGTAAAATCCTCCCCCTTCCACAGCTCCATTTGGAAAAGGCTCCAGCGGATGAGGTGGCCATCTTGCTGGAGACCTCAAGTGTGGAAGCTTTACATGCCTGATGAGGCCAAAACAGGCCGAAACGCGTCGCATGTTCATAAAAATAATGAAGAAATTGGTTGATGTGTCTGACACCGCTCTCGGCGTTGTCCGATTGGGGTCCCTGGGGGGGTGTGCTCTGGGTGTGGGGTCACTCTGGCAGGCTGTAGACGGACAGCGCATATTCCCTTTTCCCTCCCCTAACCCTAACCTAACCCCCCAACACCTAACTAGCCAGTGCCTCCAGTCTGCCGTTGGGGTGGCATCCTGCCCTTTGTGCGCCCCCCCCCTTGGGGCTCTGTTGGGCATTGCTGGGATGTGGTGAAGGGCTGATGATAATCAGACACATTCTAAAATTGGGGTCAGAGGTCACAGACGCCGAGGAACCATCTGGACGTGTGTTTATGAAATACTTACCTGATTTGTTTGAGTTTTCCTGTATATTTTTGCAGTGATACTTACCTGTACATATTTTGCAGTGTTTTTCCTATCTGTATATACTTTGCAGTGATTTGTTTAGTTTAGTGTGTGGTGTGATTATTGTCTTATTTTGGATTGATTTTCCCACACTGGCTTCTTCCTCGGCTCTCTGACGAGCAAACTAAACGACTGCAGGTGTGAGCTGTAGCCCCGCCCCTGCAGAGCTCTAGTAAAATCCTCCCCCTTCCACAGCTCCATTTGGAAAAGGCTCCAGCGGATGAGGTGGCCATCTTGCTGGAGACCTCAAGTGTGGAAGCTTTACATGCCTGATGAGGCCAAAACAGTCCGAAACGCGTCGCATGTTCATAAAAATAGATGAGAAATTGTTGATGTGTCTGACACCGCTCTCGGCGTTGTCCGATTGGGGTCCCCTGGGGGGGTGTGCTCTGGTGTGGGGTCACTCTGGCAGGCTGTAGACGGACAGCGCATATTCCCTTTTCCCTCCCCCTAACCCTAACCCTAACCCCCAACACTAACTAGCCAGTGCCTCCAGTCTGCCGTTGGGGTGGCATCCTGCCCTTTGTGCGCCCCCCCTTGGGGCTCTGTTGGGCATTGCTGGGAATGTGGTGAAGGGCTGATGATAAATCAGACACATTCTAAAATTGGGGTCAGAGGTCACAGACGCCGAGGAAACCATCTGACGTGTGTTTATGAAATACTTACCTGGATTTGTTTGAGTTTTCCTGTATCTTTTGTGCAGTGATACTTACCTGTACATATTTTGCAGTGTTTTTCCTATCTGTATATCTTTTGCAGTGATTTGTTTAGGTTTAGTGTGTGGTGTGATTATTGTCTTATTTTGGATTGATTTTCCCACACTGGCTTCTTCCTCGCTCTCTGACGAGCAAACTAAACGACTGCAGGTGTGAGCTGTAGCCCGCCCCCTGCAGAGCTCTAGTAAAATCCTCCCCCTTCCACAGCTCCATTTGAAAAAGGCTCCAGCGGATGAGGTGGCCATCTTGCTGGAGACCTCAAGTGTGGAAGCTTTACATGCCTGATGAGGCCAAAACAGGCCGAAACGCGTCGCATGTTTCATAAAAATAATGAAGAAATTTGGTGATGTGTCTGACACCGCTCTCGGCGTTGTCCGATTGGGGTCCCCTGGGGGGGTGTGCTCTGGGTGTGGGGTCACTCTGGCAGGCTGTAGACGGACAGCGCATATTCCCTTTCCCTCCCCCTAACCCTAACCCTAACCCCCCAACACCTAACTAGCCAGTGCCTCCAGTCTGCCGTTGGGGTGGCATCCTGCCTTTGTGCGCCCCCCCTTGGGGCTCTGTGGGCATTGCTTGGGATGTGGTGGAAGGCTGATGATATTCAGACACATTCTAAAATGGGTCAGAGGTCACAGACGCCGAGGAACCATCTGGACGTGTGTTTATGAAATACTTACCTGGATTTGTTTGAGTTTTCCTGTATATTTTTGCAGTGATACTTACCTGTACATATTTTGCAGTGTTTTTCCTATCTGTATATACTTTGCAGTGATTTGTTTAGTTAGTGTGTGGTGTGATTATTGTCTTATTTGGATTGATTTTCCCACACCTGGCTTCTTCCTCGGCTCTCTGACGAGCAAACTAAACGACTGCAGGTGTGAGCTGTAGCCCCGCCCCCCTGCAGAGCTCTAGTAAAATCCTCCCCCTTCCACAGCTCCATTTGGAAAAGGCTCCAGCGGATGAGGTGGCCATCTTGCTGGAGACCTCAAGTGTGGAAGCTTTACATGCCTGATGAGGCCAAAACAGGCCGAAACGCGTCGCATGTTCATAAAAATAATGAAGAAATTGGTTGATGTGTCTGACACCGCTCTCGGCGTTGTCCGATTGGGGTCCCTGGGGGGGTGTGCTCTGGTGTGGGGTCACTCTGCAGGCTGTAGACGGACAGCGAATATTCCTTTTCCTCCCCCTAACCCTAACCCTAACCCCCAACACCTAACTAGCCAGTGCCTCCAGTCTGCCGTTGGGGTGGCATCCTGCCCTTTGTGCGCCCCCCCCTTGGGGCTCTGTTGGGCATTGCTGGGGATGTGGTGAAGGGCTGATGATAATCAGACACATTCTAAAATTGGGTCAGAGGTCACAGACGCCGAGGAACCATCTGGACGTGTGTTTATGAAAATACTTACCTGGATTTGTTTGAGTTTTCCTGTATATTTTTGCAGTGATACTTACCTGTACATATTTTGCAGTGTTTTTCCTATCTGTATATACTTTGCAGTGATTTGTTTAGTTTAGTGTGTGTGTGATTATTGTCTTATTTTGGATTGATTTTCCACACCTGGCTTCTTCCTCGGCTCTCTGACGAGCAAACTAA